>NW_026862695.1:0-58651 GCF_026571515.1 Ruditapes philippinarum | reverse complement strand
AAAAAAAAAAAAAAAAAAAAAAAAAAAGTTTTCAAAAATTCCCTTGTTAGATTACTGGTGAAAAGTTATTTAAAAATGAAAAGCAAACAAAAATCTAGTAACCCTTCTTTTATGTAGAAAAATATTATTGTTTTTTTGTGATATCTTGCAGTTTGAAAAATGGAACAAGCGCAAACTAAGCAGGCCCTAATCAGAGAGCCGTTTGTGGTCAGCACTGGAAGAGATGGGCCAGGTTTAGCAATTGCAACGCTAAATTTTAACCAAAAAGTACTCTCGCTTTTTAACAAGCACTGGGTGGCTTGCCCTATGAACCAACGAGAATCCTTTTTAAATGTGTTTCTTGTGAGAAGATTTACAAAGGAAATATGACGCCAGGCGCCAATTGTTTTAGAACTGGTCCATTGCACATGTCGGAAGAAAAAAAGAGTTATCAACCCTTGTTTACGTGCCTCCTGGTGACAAGTATAAAGCCAAGACTTCCCACTCCAGTTGGAGTTAAGAACAACTGAGACAGGAAAAGAAAGAAAAAGATGCCTGAAGAAAGAAGGAATCGGGCATGGATGGTGAAGTGATTTGAACTTTTTCATTTTGACCGATTTTCGGAACTAGATTGGGAGGACAATTGAAAGTGTGTTTTTGGATTTGTGGAATATTTTGTTGTTTTACATATATATATAATATCAGGGTTCAGTCTGTGCTTTTTACTGTAAGGTTCATTTGGTTCATTAGATTTTGTTTTATTTTTGTTGTAAACATTGTCTTTTATTTTCAAAATAATTTGGTAATAGATTTTTCTTTTCAAATAATTTGGTAAATAGATTTTTCCCTTCTGATTAAAATTTTTTCATAGTTTCTTTAAATAAAAGGGTTATTCTTTCCTTCCTTTGTTTTTTGACATTATATTTATTAAGATTTAATTTCTAATTACATGGGGTTTCCTTGTTTTTTTAAGGAAGGGAGGAATGTAATAGGATGGGTTATTTTACGGTAATCTAAGTTAACAGTTTAATCTATAAGTTATGAGTTACTATCTTTCATACTTATTGCATGGTATATACAATGTTATTCTCAACCAAATCAAATTGTTGTTTTGAATACTGAAATTGTATAAATAAGCTGACTTTGGTAAATGTTAGCTAGGTTAGGTACTGTACCTACTCTGGTCAGTACAACAAGGCTTAGCCTTGAAACATTAAACTGGACTTAGTCCTTAACAAACATTTAATGTTTATTTATAAACGACCATATATAAAAAATATCAATAAACATAATCTTAATTAAATAATAAAATATAGTTATTCTTAATATTAAAACTAAATATAATTTGATTAGTATTCTCTTTCAATTTGTTAGGGCTTTTCATATATTAAAAGCATTGATTGAAATTGAATTTACTAGTTGTTGTTGTTTAAGTCCATCATCTTTATATAGTGACACTTAATATAAATCTACTGAGCCCTAAGAATTTACTCCACTTATAATTTTCGTGATCGTTTGGTCTCCGTGTAAAAGCATTGATTCTCATTAGAAAAAACCTGACCACTATTACATTGGTGCCGTGACCATAGAATTCAGTGCTTGCATAGAGACCATTACATGTATATAAGTCGTATATAAATTAAGTTTTAGTTTGGCATTGTGTAAATAATACAACTTTTACAGTGATGACATGACTATATACATGTAGATCTATAAAATTTGTGTATTGTTTGGTACAAACTTTGTGAATTGTACTAAATATAAATTACGTGCAGTAATTTTGAGAATCTTTCTTCATTTCAATTTATATTGCACTTATAACATTGGGTTTCATAACTGGTTGACTTTTATAGTGTGTTCTTTTTTGCTAATTATTATTTTTTTCAGTGTCTTGTGTACTAGTATAGGCAAAGTACAGACATTTCATGTTAATCTGAAATACATGTATAAATGTAAGAAAGTATATAGGGCATTATTTCAGTAGATGTGTATTATTATATTAGATGTTGGACTATTCAATACAATAATAATATAAATCTAAGATAAAATTAAAATTAGGAATAAAATAGGGTAAATTAAAAAATTTAGGAGTTTTAAAAAAAAAAAAAATACATAGGATATATTTGTAAATTTAGTAAAATAAAATAAGTAAAATATATGAAAATAAATTATAAAATAAACATACATTTATGTCATAAAATGATAAAGTAAAAACAAAAATAAAAAAGTTTAAAACATGATATATTGAATATATACTTGTTTTTAAAAGTGTAAGGTTTATAAACAGTGGGAAAAATATTATCTTGAGTGTATATAATATAATACATGTATATGTATATAAAGTGCAGGTAAAGGTATACCATGGCAACAAGGTGGTCAAACAAGTTTTTTCTACCGGCGGTATGGTCAATATTATGTAAGCTGAACAGTTAGGATATAATGAACATAATATACATGCTAACTACACCTAGCACGAGAATTTTCAAAAACACTCATTCACCACTTTTATGTAGATTCATTTCCTTCTAATACAAGGCAAAGGGACACAGCACAATTCACAAAAGGTATAGTGAAACTTTTGATGATAAATTTAAGGTCTCCATTATTTTGGAAGAAAATTTTTGTTTTCCCCTATCCATAAAACTGAAATTAAGGGACATTTGAATACACCTGAACAAAATTATTTATTAGGGCAGGTAATAGTTCAGATATGCCTACGCGTACATCATGTACAGACAACCGTTAGTTTCTAAGGGTAAAGTAATGAAAGGGTTGTTACGAACCAGTGATTGGCTTTGTTTTGTCTAATACAAACAATGGACAACAACATCAAGCGCCTAGGAACGTTTTACCACCACAAATGCGTTCAGTACATTATGATAGAGAGAAAGAAACAATTTCTCAAAAATAAATCTTACAACAGTACCATGGTTACTATAAGAGAATATAGTGATGTAAGCATTCCTTCCCTTTGACTTCAGCACCAGGTTTTTAAAGAGATTTACTAAACCAATCACTATCAAACTTACCCAAACACCATTAACGCATACATTCCTCATATGTATAATAACAATATGGGACAGACATCTCAAAAGTGTAAACAAACAAATGCTGCATACAATGACACCTCATACGCAGTCAAGCTATAAGGGCCTATGCCTAGTAACATGCCAGTATTTAATTATAATACACACTGAAAACTCCTACTAGTCCTCATTCAAAATTCAAATTAGAAACCCATAAAACCAAGACCAATTTGGATTTGGTTCTACCACTGAAGTGGACAGATTATGTAATTCCCATTTTGGGGAACGTGTTTTTGCCTTCCCTGGAAAAATGGAATGAGCAACAAAAGGCCCGTGCATGTTTATCCATAAAATTTATAGGGGGGGAAGCCCAACGCCCATACTTTTCAACATTAAGTTCCTCTCAAGTTAACAAGACTATAATGAAAATAAAAGAGCCCTGACTCAAAGGTTCAAGTCCACAAGAGGGAACTGGGCAATAAGGTGTGGAATTCCCGAAACAGGAAAAGGAAATTCTGGGGGAGTCTGTTTTTCAGATTATGGATTACGCATTAAGACGTATAGGAAACAGAAAGTCATTTCCCTTTAATGCCCCATACAGCACTCGAATCTTGTATCATTGATCAGTAACTCATGGTCTGGGTAGTTTTTGGAGTTACAAAAACATGTACAATTTTTTACATCCCCACTACTTTAGATCAAGCTATTTAGTGCCCGCGGCTAGAATATGCTGCTTTACAGGGGGTCACTTGATAAAAGATCAAAAACCCGTAGATGACGAAATTACAAGGGGGAACTACTCTTTTCCATTGAAAAGAAAATATAGTTTTCTTCCTTAGGCCATCAAATATGAAAAACTGATTGTAAATCTTGAAGATTTACACAAATGTTATCTTCTTTGTTAGATCAAAAAACTTGAACAAAAAGTTTAAATGAAAAAATGTCTATGCTTGAAAACAAATACTCTGATAAATGTTATTAAGAAACAAAACATATCAAGACAAAATAGCCCTTCACGTAATTTACGTGCAGATTCATCTCCACACAATAACAGACAAGTGGGAATTCAGAATAGATCCCCAAATCATTCCCCAAAAATAGGAATTTAAGGAATAATTCTAGGAATATTTCCTGTTCATATTGTAATAAACTGGGACATACAGAAAGTCAATGTTTTTTCAAAAGAGCGTAGAGATATTTTCTGTACTTTTTGTAAAAAGAAAGGCCATATTGAGAGCCGTTGCTTTCTAAAACAAAATGCTCCCTTACAGGAAAACTAGACCGGACTGAGGTTGTGGCCAAAACTTCAGTCATTTGTAAAAAAACTAGGCCAATATGTGACATAACTATGACAAAATGTGACACAAAGTGTTTCACAAAAATTAGTGAAAACACTGAAAACACGAAAACTTGAAAAATGTTAGTTTATCCAGAAATTGACAAAACATAAACATTGTTCCGTTAAAAGTACTTTAACGTCTGAACATTTCAAATACAAATGAACAAAACACATTGTATAAGAAAATCCCGGAAATAACAATTACTCCACCCGAATTAAGTCCTACTCCTACTATAACAGAGACGAATGCTCAACGTGACTTAGGTCAAAAACTAGGACAAGAGTGTTCGAGAAATGAAGGTCAAAAAATGTATACCGTGCAAATATAGTTGATCAAAGTACGAGTAAATGTACACCATTAAGTTTGAAATTTTAAAGTCACTGATTCAAATCATATTGAGAATAAGGTATTACAAAGAATAATGTTGATATAAAAAACACCTCAAAGTTTAAGGCCAAGAAAAGGAAAACATTGTTTCTGATATAGGTGAAAAAAAATAAAACATCATGTTATTATGTAAAAACTGCTATAGGGCAGGTTAAGGGCTAGGAATGCTCATAGATTCTGGAAGTCCAGTTTCTATTATTTCCACTAAGTGTTATGATAGACTAGAAAATAAGCCTAAGTTAGAACTTGTTAAAGTGCCTCTATCTACTGCAAATGGGGTCAGGCTAAAATTGCTGGAAAGTGTACACTTAATTTTGAAATTGAACATCTTGCATTTTAATTTTGAGTTTATAGTTGCTGATATCGAGGAAACTATAGGCATTTGGGTATGGACTTCTTTGAGGAGTATAATGTTAGCCTTAAAGTCCCTAAACGTCTTCTCAAACTAAGGTGGGGAAAGTAAAATTCATAAATATCAATCCATAGCCTGTGCGAAAATCCAGGTTGCTGAAACTATTACAATCCCGGCTAGATCAGAAATGTTAGTACCAACATACATAAATGGTAATTGTAAGGATAGGCTAAATGTATTAGACCCTACACATACCCTCATAGATCAAGGAATTTTTGTTGCACGATCTTTTGATTGATATCAATAATCACAAAACAGTACTTTCAGTTATGAATGTAAACACATGTCCTGTTAAGTTAAAAACAGATTCAATTTTAGGTTTAGTCTCACAAGTGGGTGAAATTTATCAAAGTAATGAAAATAACACTTCACAAGTCTTATGCTCAGAGTCTGTTTTACCAGATCATTTACAGCCTATAATAGAGTCTGTTTTACCAGATCATTTACAGCCTATAATAGAGTCTGTTTCAAAAGAATTAAGCAAAGACCAGATTTTACAAGTTAAAACTGTATTAACTTCATTCTCAGATGTTTTTATGGGGCCTGATGGGAAATTAGGTCAGACAAATTTAGCTGAACATTTCATCAATACAGGGGACTCTAGGCCTATTCAGTGTAAAGCCCGAAGAATTCCTATACATTTACAAGAGTCTGTTAATCAAGAAATAGATAAGATGTTAAAACAAAATGTTATTGAACCTTGTCATTCACCCTGGGTTTCTGGAATTTGTCTTATTAGAAAAAAAGATGGCACAATAAGATTTTGTGTTGATTTACGAGCTTTTAAATTCCGTAACAATATTTGATGCATACCCTCTTCCTAGAATTGATCAGACACTAGATCATCTGGCAAATAGCCATTATTATCATTTATTAGACCTAGCTAGTGGTTATTGGCAATTAAAGTTAAACGAATTTGATGCTCAGAAGACAAGTTTCAGAATTCCGGGTCAAGGTCAATTTAACTTTACAGTTATGCCTTTTGGATTGAAAAATGCTCCGGCATCTTTTCAGCGACTTATGGAAGCAGTTTTAAATGGTCTAGGTTTTGAAAAATGTCTGGTTTATCTTGATGATGTTTGTATTCTTGGGAAAACGTTTTCCGAGTCACTTGAAAATTTATGTTCTGTATTAACACGTTTCAGACAAGCAAATCTGAAACTTGACCAGTCTCCCAAACTCTTTGTAGTTTTCAACCTGGCGGATGTCATTAGGGAGACTGTTCCATATTTGGGCGCCTTTTAACCTAAAATAATTCTTACCGTATGTTATTGTTTTGACCATTGGAATATTTACATTTTTTGATACCTAAAAAAATAATTGGAATCTTTAAATTGAATTAAAACATTTATATATGGTGGTGACCTGTGAAAGCCGGGCAAGATTTTTCTATTTCAAGCTCTAGAGGCCATTTTAAAGTTAAAATGACGGTGGCTCAGGGTTAAGTTTAATCAATAAAACTTCGCGATTTTAGAAATAAAACGTCGGGAGTTTACTGAATAAAACTTCGCCCGCGCCCCCGCTTATTAGCGTGTTTTCGCCCCGCGATCCCACCAAGCGAAAAGTCGAGAATTAACATGTTAAAATGGCGGGGGCACAGAGCCCAAAAAATGCTAATAAGCGGGGGCGCGGGGCGAAGATTTAAATTTGTACCTTTCATTACCTGTTCGTTTTAAAAATTAAACTACACGTTGTTTCAACAAGTGCTATCACTACAAAAAATACATAGCCTCGGAGTTTTGCTTTGACAATTCTATAGATTTTGATTTTGAAGATCAAGGTCATGTAGGAGTTAAGTTCAGATGCATTAATGACTATTAATTTGATTTTTTTGTTAATATTTTGAACAGATTTCCCGCCAAACTGACTTTAATTTGACACCTTGGAACTTCTCAAGGGAAACTCAGTAGCACCTAACATTATCTACAACATCTCATATCCCCAAAACACCAAATGATATCTCTAACTTTAAGATCAGTCTATGCCTCTTCTGGACTGCTAAGAGTTAATGGGCTGTAAGTTGATTTGATGAAATTGTGATGTGTATACAAGTATGAAAATCTTATGAAATTGTCTTTAAAATTCACTCTGTTTATTTTTTTTTGAAAAATGGAGACTTCTTACACTTTTGGTTTTAGGTAACAACAAATTACATGTAAGTACATTTCATTCTAGCGATTAAACAGTTTCTGTAAAGGGGATGCTAATTTAATTGAAATTAAACTGAATTGACGAATATTTCGCCCTTTATGACAGTAATGTATCAGACATAAAATGACTTAAGAATAAATACCCAGTTTAAAAAATGGAATTATATCCTAATGAAAAATAAACTGGACTTCCGCTTCCGGTCATGTCGGAGTGTTTTGAGAGGCTCCTTTAACTCTGTTTAATTCTTTTGTTTTATTTGACAATTCCAACATTGGAATGGATCTAGATATGTGTTAAAGAACTATTAATGATCTTGGATTTAAGAATGTATAAGAAGGAAATGTAAATGTACGTAAGAGACAGTAATGCTACTGTTATTTCTTATTATGTCAATTCAATTCAATTCAATCCGATTATCAAAGACGTTACAAGCGACAAGGGTCATGCTGAGATATTTTTCATATTACCTAAGGGCATAGCGGCAAATTTGACCAGTGTTCATTAGCTTATTTACGATGGAGATAAATCCTATCATTGAATTTGAACAAGTGGCCACGGGTGAAAATACCGAAGTAAAGATACCAGTTACTACACCTGACGTCACTATATTAAACGCTACAGACGACAATTATACGTGCATTTCTCCTTGTTTTGATCAACAAACAACAGGACGGACATGGACCTCATATTGACAATAGTGACACAACTTTTTTTTTACGAATATAATAGGCTCGGAAGCCATTTTCGTGGTATGCCTTCTGTAACTTTTGTGGCGACCCTTATAAGAGACTACGCATCTAGCGAATCAGATTTAGATAACGTGAGATCGCAATTATTTGAGGTTCTGAAATCTAACGAGGACTTTCCATACGGAATAGACTCCGAGCTAAAGAGGCGTGTGTTTAGAGGTAGCGGCGATCAAATATCTATTAAATTGGCAAACGACATATATACGTTGTTGTCAGTAATGGAGGGAGAGGAGTATTCCGTCATCAAAGAAATGATTAGTGCAACTAAGGTTCGAGCCTCTTCACAATCGTCTACACAACAAACGCCAAGGTCAACGAGAAAAGGGACAACCGGAACCGGAACGACACTCAATACTGGAACTGCACCTTGTCATATTGAAATTCAGATGCTTAAAGACACCGTTTCCAGTTTACAAGCGGACATATTACTTTTAAAGCAAATGAGTCATGCCAATGATAAATTGAGCACCGACCAGGTTAATTGTATCTGCTCAACAGTTAAAGGAATTACACAAGACATCGTAGACTGCAAAAAGCAGATCACTGATGCAGTAAGTGAAGAACTCTCGCAATGTAATATCATTAAAACTTTAAGTGCATCAAATGAAGGTAAACATCGTGTGATCAAAATATAACTGAAAAATGCTTAATTCAAAATGTAAATGACCAATCAGAACCCTGTTCGTTTAACGATAAAAACGAAATTCATACAGAGCAGTGCAGAGACTTAAATATCTCTGAAAAGCAATGTGCGACTTTGAAGTTCACAGAAATGCGTGTTAATAAAGCATGTCAGGACGCCAGTAAACATACTTCTCGCCCAGACTCTAGAACATTTTCTATTCCAAAATCAACGTTTCCAAAAATGAAAAATATACCAGTACGGGTTACCACGCGAGCGGAGCGAGACATACGTCAATATGAATACTTTGATTGGCATGTTACAAAACCGACAAAGAGATTCTTTGTTGGGGGGTTCAGTAAGTCTGCGTCAATTCAATATTTGTCCAACTTTATAAGAAATCGAGGCGCTACTGTTTCAATGATCCGCAAGTTTCCAATGCGTAAATCACCAAACAAAGTGATAATAAGGTTAAATTTAGAGGCGAATGAAAATGCTGACTTAGTACTAGATCCGGGATTTTGGCCAAGGGGAATAACTTGTTCGCCATGGTTATCGCGCACAGAAATCAGAGAGCGTAATAATAAAGGCAACCGGAATGCAGATAAACACTCAAGCAGGATACGCAACGTCGAATCAAGGAGGAATAACAGAAGATCAATAGACGAGTTTCCTCCCTTTGCTGATTTTAACTTGCACAGCCATCTAAAGGTTAACGTTGAATAAAATGTTAAATAGTAAGACAGAAATAAACCTTGTTACATGGAACGCTACCGGCATAATGTCGTCGGTAGCTTACCTGTGCGATATGTTAATAAAATACAACGCTGGAGTCTTAGGTTTATCCGAACATTGGCTATTTCAGCACAGCCTTTATTTTCTTAATTCTCTGAATAGTGATTATAGTTGCCATGCAGTATCAGATTTTAGTCTGTCATTACCTAGTAATAGGAAAGTGGGGAAAGGTGGGGTAGCCATTTTGTGGCACAATAGGCTTAATAAACTAATGTACCTTTTCCGATAGAAGACGATCATATAATAGGTATACAGTTGCAAGTAAAGCCTAACATGTTTTTGTTCATATTTCAAGTTTATTTACCTTGTTCAAATTATTCAATTATCATGTTAAGTGACTATATTGACAAGTTGTATGATTTATGGTTTAAATACAAAGATTATGGTATACCGATATTTATTGGTGACTTCAACGTCAATGTGAGGGCTGATTCTCAAACTACGAGAGTAAAACTATTTTATCAGTTTCTCTGCAACACAAATTTGACTGCTATTAACAAACTAGAAATATGTAATGGTGCTTTAAGTACTTATGTATCATATGATAGCTGTTATGAATCTCTGATTGATCATATTTGTTTACCTATTGAATCGCTAGATTTTTTAATGAACTGTGAGATTGTTGATGATAATTGTCTGAATGTATCACGACATCGGCCTGTACGAGCGTCATTGTGTTTCCCGTTATATGATAACGATAATACCGAGCGATTACAGTACGCTCTCAATGAACCAAAGATTAACTGGAAACGTGTGACTGATAATTACGCTAATCAATACAAACATGTATTAAAGGATGATACTGAATTAATGTCTTTAGAATATTGTGAGTTAGACAAAAAAGGAATTGATTTTGCATATGGAAAATTAACTGAATCAATTACAAATGCCTCTAAATGTCTTCCAGAATCAAAATTTAAGAAGTTTCTCAAACCATACTGGAATCATGAACTTGAAAACGCGCACAAAACTATGATTGAAAAAAGAAAGGCGTGGTGTGCGGATGGAAGACCTCGAAATCCGTCTGATAATATATACTGTCAATACAAAATTGCAAAACGTGAATTCAGGCGTACACACAGATATCACGTGCAACAATACCTTATGAAACTAGACCATGAGTTAGATCGCACGACTGAATGTGATTAAAAACAGTTCTGGAAAATAGTCAAGAGTCGCAAAAACTCAGCTAAAGTATCCACAGGTGCAGGTATAAAATTCAATGATCATATCTACAGAGATGCACAAGATCTGACTGAGCAGTGGGCGTCATATTTCAAAAATTTGTATAGTCCATGTGAGAACCCATTATATGATGACGACTAGTATGGTGTAGTAAATGAGCTAGTCTCTGATACTATCCTAATAAATGCCCAAGATAAACATGGTACAGTTACACCAGATAGTGTGATAAAATTAATAAAAACGTGCCCAAAGGGAAAAGCTTGTGGAGCAGATACAGTGTATTACGAGTATTTAATTTATGCACGTGAAGCTATTTCTCCCATTATTGCAAACATTTTTACTTTCATGTTGAGAAATGCTTACATCCCAGACTCAATGAAAAGTGGCATAACTATAACCTTACATAAAGGCGGCAATAAGAGGAAAGATGATCCGAATAACTATAGAGCTATTTCCTTAACTTCAACTATTCTTAAACTATTTGAAATGGTTCTGCTAGAACGTTGTTTTCGACAATAAACAAACAACAAGGTGGATTTTAAGAACAATTAGGGACATTAATGACGTCTTTTATTTTGCGCGAGAGTGTATTTTATTCACGTGAGCACAGCAGCAAGTTTAACGTTTGTTTTTTAGAGGGAAAGCAAGCGTTTGATCGAGTTTCGCAAACGGCCTTTTGTATACACTGCTTGAAACTGGAATTGACATGACATCATTCCTTACATTCTCAAATTAAACAAAAACATAACTAGTTGTGTGAGGAACCAGGGATTCCTAGCAGCATGTTTTCCAATTATGCAAGGTACCAGGCAAGGTAGTAAGTGTTCACCAACTTTATATCTCATCTTCATAAACGGGCTTATCAACGAATTGACAGATAGTAAATTTGGTTTTTTGTATGTTTAATATGAATGTATGTGCACCAACTGTTGCGGATGTAATGATTCTAGTATCTTTGTCTAGGAAAGGTTTAGAGAAAATGATGTCAATTTGTCATAATTACTCTGTGAAATGGCGATTTGAGTATAATGCGAACAAATGTGGTGTGATTGTGTTTAACGAGACAGGAAACAGAAATACTGAACGCCGATGGAAATTAGGTCCTCTAACTGTCAATGAAGTAGTGGAATATACACACCATGGTATTAATTGTAATAGCTTTTTATCAACCAAGAAATCAATCCAGGACGCTTGTATTAAACTACGAGGAACGTATATTAGTGTCCTTAACAGCGGTTTTCATTGCATCCGAATGAAATTAATCCACTTACTTTAAAAACAATTTACAAATCCGTTGTGATTCCGAAGGCATTGTATGGGAGTAAACTCTGGCACACGTTTGCTGAGAGGGAAATACGTCAACTTGAGATTTCCCATCGTTTCTGTGTAAAGAATATAAATCTTTGAAACCTGGAAAAAGTACAGACTTTTCATTTTCTGCATTAGATATAGACTCTATAGAAACAATCATAGATTATAGGACGCTTGTCTTTTTCGGGCAGTTGTGTAGACTTCCGTCCCATTATTTAGCCAAACAAATATTTATACAACGTTTAACTAGGTACCTGAATAGTGATGGACAAATATCTGGCTTTATACCTGATATAGTACCGGCATATTTCCCTTAAAACAACAATGGAAAACACTATTACATCTACATGTGATAATTCCAGAGAAATTTCAGAGGAATGAACGATTAACCCAAAGACACTCAGACACTATATCAAATGTTGAATATTTGCCAAAGTCCGGGCACCCGTGTGATCTTTGGATTGTTGCAACAGTCATCCAGAGTTACGTCCCATGTGTGCCGTAGCTGTAATGCTTGCCGGAAAGAGAGTTTCACGTCAGTTTACAGAACTATGTAAAAAGTGTGAAAATATTTGTGACGATGTAAATGACCATTTATTGAACTTTTGCCAAGTCAACAATTCAGTAAGACAGTCAGTATGGAACACTATAATAAATGACGTTGACTTAAACTATTATTTGAAATGGATAAATCAAGCAAGAGCTACTCAAATGGACATGCTCTTAAACTTAACATACGCGAGTGCTAGAAAATCACGTTTTCTACTGTTGCGTCTGATTTATTAAATGTTCAGTTGATAAGGTGTAGCAACAGGGACACAATGACGCTATAATTGTTATTATCACTTGTTTGTTCTTGTTGTTTGCGTTGTTTTTGCATATTTTGATCAGAATACGCTTTAATGGCTTTTTCTCTTCAACCATTAAATTATTATTTTCTTTGCCTAAAGTTGTTATTTCATAAACGTAAACATAAACATTTGTTTAAAGTTCAGATGGTTATCCATCATATGCTTCAGCATTTAATTACAACAAATGATCAGTTGATAATTAATAAATAATTATTATCTATATTTCATATACTATTTTATATTATATATTTATATAATTTAATGTTGTAATGTCGAGTGACTGTTCGCTAAACATAAAATAATTTATTTGATAATTACAGTTTTATATTCAGATAATTTGTCTAACTTTTCGAATAATCGAAAAGTGTTGTATTTAAGTGAACTTTATATCATTCATTTAGCAGAGAGAAGTTTCTAGAGTTTCGTTTCGTCTAAGACTCGTACTCTAAAAGCTTTAGAGTCACTCACAAGTATGCTATATAAATTTTTTCATATATTTAGATGTCACGAATATTTGTATTGTTACATCATGTACATTGTTTTTAATTGCTGTTATTGTTTGTTCAGCTCTTCAAATATTGGAGGAAATAAAAGTATCTATCTATCTAAAAGTATCTATCTATCTACCATTAACATTTATCAGGACCGAAATCCAGTCGAATAGAGGTGTTGCAAAGACAGCCGTTTCAGTGGTTGCCTCACGATTTCATGTAGCGATTAAAACCAATCAAAACGCTCGTTGTACGAGTACGACATTCGGCATCACAGACAAAACTTCGGCAAACAATAAAATTTAGCTGTAGAAAGTTCAAAATTAACTAGAAATGTGTCATCATGCCACGGATGCCCCCGCATGCAGCCAAAATTTCAGATGGTGCATTAATTATTTTTTTCATTTTAAGTTCAAAGCCCTTAAAACTTTAAAATGTTAACACAAACCATTTTCATACAATGTTCAAGACACTGAAATTATTCAGTCTTAACCTTTTAAAAATAACATATTTCATATTTGTAGCCAAAATAATGGCTAAAAGTATGAGTGCTGAAACTGAAAGTACAAAATTTTTCCAACATTCAGGAAAGATAAGTTTGTCTAAAATCATTGAACCACAACCAAATTCATACTTAAACTGCTTATTCCTAAGATGTATCTATATTATTTTCAAAGTGAAAATGACATAACTCTGCAAAAAAAATCATCAAACCATGACCAAATTTCAACTTGACCTGCCCATTCCTTTGACATATCCATATGTCAAATTTAAGTTGAATATGTAACACTGTTGGGTAGATAATGAACAAAAACTGTAAATTTCATATTATTTTCAAAGTGAAAGGGGCATAACTCCGCAAAAATCATTGAACCATGACCAAATTCCAACTTGGCCTGGGCATTCCAAAAACATATCCATATGTCAAATTTGAATGGATTGTGTTGTACTGTTGGGGAGATAATGAACGGAAACTGAAAATTTCACATTATTTTCAAAGTAAAAGGGGCATAACTCTGCCAAAAATCATCGAACCATAACCAAATTCGAACTTGGCCTGTATTTTCTAATGACATATCCATATGTCAAGTTTGAGTTGAATGTGTTGTACCGTTGGGGAGATAATAAACGGAAACTGAAAATTTCATATTATTTTCAAAGTAAAAGGGGCATAACTCTGTCAAAAATCATCGAACCATGACCAAATTCGAACTTGACCTGTATTTTGTCATGACATATCCATATTTGAAATTTGAGTTGAATGTGTTGTACGGTTCGGGAGATAATGAACGGAAACTGAAAATTTCATATTATTTTCAAAGTAAAAGGGGCATAACTCTGCTAAAAATCGTTGAACCATGACCAAATTCGAACTTGACCTGTATTTTCTCATGACATATCCATATGTCAAATTTGAGTTGATGGGTTGAACCGTTGGGGAGATAATAAACGGAAACTGAAAATTTCATATTATTTTCAAAGTAAAAGGGGCATAACTCTGCCAAAAATCATCGAACCATGACCAAATTCGAACTTGACCTGTATTTTCTCATGACATATCCATATGTTAAATTTGAGTTGAATATGTGCAACCGTTACTAAGATAATGCACGGAAACTGATGATGACGGAATGACAGAATGACGGAATGACGGAAGGACGGAATGACGGAAGGACGGAATGACGGAAGGACGGAATGACGGAAGGACGGAAGGACGGAACAGGGTAACACTATATGCCCCAGCCATTACATGGCGGGGGCATAAAAATGTGAACGATTTCCAGCAAAACAGCAAAGAAAACTTATTGTTACTGATAGAGTTTACCTTCGTCGTTGAAGAATATAGATTTTATTAAACGCGATTTCATTGGTACATATTTTACACACCTGTGACGCAAATCAGTTAATTACATGTTTCCGACTGGCCGATTGGGTATATATAACCGTTCAGTAGTCTTCCGTTGGTAAGCGGATGTTTAACGTGCTTGAGGCTTTTTTTTAAACTAACTGAATTTGAAACTTTTGAAAGACAGAATTTTGACCTGCAATACAGTTAAGAAATGGAAAAAAGATAGTAAAGATCAACCGAGCATAAGTCATGGTAAGTGTTATTTATTAGTATTCAGTTTTATCTTATTCAAAATTATATGGTTTACCTATAACTTCTTATTCAGGTACTTATCTCAGGGTTCCCAGTTTTTTAAACATCATAAGACATACATCGAAATTTTTTTAGATATATCTTATAAAACGTCTTAAAATCCTTTTGTGACCCAGATTCTTTAATTTTGTATTTTCGTTTTCTTTTCCACGAACACGGAAGTATTATTAGACAATGCAGGGGTATCCAGGTATATTATCACGTGGTCTGTTGTTTGGATACTAGTCAAAGTTGGTTAATAGCGCGTCCATAAAACGTCTTAAAATCCTTTTGTGACCCAGATTCTTTAATTTTGTATTTTCGTTTTCTTTTCCACGAACACGGAAGTATTATTAGACAATGCAGGGGTATCCAGGTAATTATCACGTGGTCTGTTGTTTGGATACTAGTCAAAGTTGGTTAATAGCGCGTCCATAAATAAGAAGTTAATATTTTAACAGGTTTCAACATACTTGTGTAAACATCAAAATGATTATATGAGTATGGTACATGTTTTTAATTTTAAGCATTTACGGAAAAATGCCAAAATACAGAAATGGCAATAGCATGGAATTACATGCGTACTTATGGAACGCCGTTACTGTCTTATGTAATCAATGTTTTTGTTATCTTGTGAAACGATGATGTTATTTTGTCGTTTGAGCATGTTAACATGTGCAATTTACATCATGTCTTGTCAAAGGAACATGTTGACTTGTACAAACAGCATGTTAACTTGTCAAATTATTATGATGACATGTGCAGACAACATGCTAACTTGTCAAAGTATCGTGATGACTTGTGCAAACAACATGTTAACTTGTCAAAGTATAATGATGATTTGTGCAAATGACATGGTGACTTGTCAAAATGTAATGATGACTTGTGCAAAAAACATGTTAACTTGTCGAATTATTGTGATGACATGTGCAAACAGCATGTTAACTTGTCAAAGTGTCATGATAACTTGTGCAAACGCTATGTTAACTTGTCAAAGTATAATAATGACTTGTGCAAACGACATGTTAACTTGTCGAATTATCATGATGACATGTGCAAACAGCATGTTAACTTGTCAAAGTATCATGATGACTTGTGCAAACAGCATGTTAACATGTCAAATTTCCATGATGACTTGTGCAAACGACATGTTAACTTGTCGAATTATAGTAATGACTTGTGCAAATGACATGTTATCTTGTATCATGCTGACATGTCAAAACGTACTGTTAACTTGTCAAAGTATTATTATAACTTGTGCATATGCCATGCTAACATGTCAAAAGTCCATGCTGACATGTGTAAACAGCATGTTAACTTGTCGAGCTATCGTTATAACATGTGCATACAGCATGTTATCTTGTCCAAGTATCATGATGTCTTGTGCAAACGACATGTTAACTTGTCCAAGTACAATAATGACTTGTGCAAATGCCATGCTAACTTGTCAAAATTTCATGATGACGTGTGCAAACAGTATGTTAATTTGTCAAATCATCGTGATAACATGTGCAAACAACATGCTAACTTGTCCAAGTATCATGGTGACTTGTGAAAGCGACATGTTATTTTGTCAAAATTTCATGATGACATGTGCAAACAGCATGTTAACTTGTCAAGGTATCGTGATGACTTGTGCAAACTCCATTCTAACTTGTCAATGTATCATGATGACTTGTGCAAATGCCATGTTAACTTGTCAAATTATTATGATGACTTGTGCAAACAACATGTTAATTTGTCAAAGAATCGTGATGACTTGTGCAAAACACATGTTAACTTGTTAAGGTATTATGAGCATGTCATCACGATAATTCGACAAGTTAACATGCTGTTTGCACATGTCATCATGAATTTTTGACAAGTTAACATGTCGTTTGCACAAGTCATCACGATATTTTGACAAGTTAACATGTCGTTTGCACAAGTCATCATGATACTTTGACAAGTTAATATGTTGTCTGCACATGTCATAATGATTATTTGACAAGTTAACATGCTGTTTGAACAAGTCAGCATTGTCTGTAGACAAGATATGATGTACATTGCACATGTTAATATGCTAAAATGACAAAATAATAGCATCATTTCAGAAGATAGCAAAAATATTGATAGCATAAGACAGTCAAGGCGTTCCATACGTACTAAACGTCAGTTATAAACGATGCCGTTTTATTGAAATGCTAAATAATCATTAATGTAAATAGGACCGTCAAACGGTGCATGAATGATGGAATTGAAAGGCCCTTATCAGAGCCGATAGGCATACACCAATCGATCAATATTTGGTTGTAATTTGATAAAAAAATCTTACACCATGTTTACGACTAAAACATATTTCGAGAATTACATGTGTATTTACCAGTGTATGACAAAAGCCCACCCGGACAAAAAATGACGAGACAGACAACCCCCCCCCCCATTGAAAACATCCATCAAGAGATTTTGAAATATCTTGGCACAAATGTTCAAAATGCACAATGTGATGAACAACACCCAAACACCCACCTCCAAGGTTAAGGTCCCACTTGGAGATCAAAGGTCAACATTGTCTGATGGAGGGAATATTCCGTGCCAATCCATAATGTTTTCATCTATCAAGGGATTTTGAAATAACTTGGCACCTATCTCCAGTGTCTAAGTCAGACAAAACAAAAAACGGAAAAAAAACACAACACAAAAAAAACCCACTAAATTCTCAAAGGGATTTATTTATTAAGTTTACATCTCGTATTTCATATATACGCGAATTTTCTCTCATAATATGACTGCAGTATTACCTCAAATTTAAAAAGCTTAAAAAGTAATATTTTCGACGGTATGTTTTTTATATCTTTAAGTCCATATTTATCATCTAAATCGTGTGAATACGCATGCCAAATAAACATTAGTCGCGTGTCGGTAATTAACACTTGTGGGAAACATTTTGCCTATTGTTGTGTTGTGCTCAATTCAATTCAATAGCTTATTTGATGATCACGTGACCTTTGGTGTGAATGGACGTTCTTTAGTTGCTGTCGAATGTTATTATAAAAATGTAATTTAACATAGTTTTATGAGAAAATATGTGGAATAAAAGAAGTGTTTTAATGCTGATACAATGACTAAATCTAAAAAAGTGAATAAAAGGAAAAAAGGAAGTAGTACAGACGAGGAATTGGAAAAAAATAGGAAAACTTTAAAAGCATGCGGAGGCCCGGCAGGGGCATCTAATGAAAACAATATTTCAGTAAGTGAAGTTTTGAATATTACAAACTCTGTATTATTTGATGACACATTATCTACACCACTACCGGTATTTGAAGACGATCACTTATTGTCGCTAAATGAAAGAGACCAATCACCTGGTAATGATGAGTCCATAACAACTTCAGACAAAAACTTTCAATCTAGAAAAATGGAGGCTGAAATTAACTTAAACCCAACTAATGCTGACATTTTATGTTATTTGAAGGAAATTGATGCAAAAATTGAAAACATGGATGTAAAGTTACAGTCATTAGAAGCATTAGAGAAGAAAGTAGACAGTTTTGAAAATGAGTTGAAAAAAATTTGGCTTCATCTGCACGACAGTACTAAAAGTAATGATGAAAAGGTTATGAAAATTGATGAAAGAGTATAAAATGTTGAGTTTGCCGTAGTCGATAAGGATGATCAAATCAAAAAACTTTTAAATGAGAACATTAAAATGAAAGATGAAGTTGTATATTTAAAATCACAATCAATGAGAAACAATTTAATCTTTGGCGGAATTAAAGAAGAGAAAAACGAAAAACCCGAAGAAACGGAACGTATACTTCGAAATCACCTGAAAGAAAAGTTAAACATGGCTGAGGAATATGTTAAGTCACTACAAATTGAGCGTGCCCACAGAATGGGTGTTCAAGGGCATGACGAAAGATCGTTTTGTAATCGCAAAATTGTTTGCAAATTTACATATTTTAAAGATCGGGAGTTCGTCCGAAGTAAAAGAAAGCTGCTCGAAAAATAATCCTACTTTTTACATGAACAGTTTCCCCCAGAAGTTGTACAAAAACGACGTAGCTTATTTCCTAAACTGAAAAAAGCCCGAGAGGAAAACAAAACAGCATGGATTGCCTACGACACGCTGTTCGTCGATGGTAAACCAGTCAAGTCAGCCTAGGAATTACCGGAGAGTGAGCTGAAAGTCTTCGCATGGAATTGCAATGGTTTAAGTGACGCTAAATTAAAAAATAAAGACTTTATTTCTAAAATTTCGGAAAATGATATATGTATTCTTACTGAATCCTGGACTGATGAAAATTCTAATATTGAAATTAATGGTTATACATGCTTTAATTTTTATAGAAAATTTAAACATAAAAGGGCTAAAAGAAACAGCGGTGGAATTGTTATATATGTAAAAAACAATATTAAAAATGGAGTAACTATTGTAAGAAACCATTGTGACACAATTATATGGATGAAACTGGACAGTGAGTTTTTTAAGACAATGACTGATATATATTTATGTGGAGTTTATATGTGGTTTGATGACTCGCCTTTTGCGAGTATTGAAAATGTAGACTTATTTGAAATGTTAACTAATGATGTTTTTTATTTTGAAGACCTAGGTAAAGTGTTATTAGTAGGTGACTGGAATGGGAGAGAAGGCAATAAATCAGATTTTATAGTTTGTGATAATAATGTAAAATATATCGATTCTGACGATTATTTTCCAGATGCACCATTATGCAGGGCCTCTTCCGATCCTATTGTTAACACGAGAGGTGAAAAGATCCTTGATTTTTGTAAAACTACTTGTATGAGATTAGCTAACGGTCGTTTAGGTAAAGATTGTAACGTAGGGGCATTTACGTATTATAGCCGTCAGTCAAACAGTACAATTGACTATTTATTATTGAAAGAGTGCAATTTTCAGATTATAAGTGAATTCGAAATATGTCAATTTAATGAATTTAGTGATCATGCACCACTTTCGTTTACTGTTAAATACTTAGATACTAGATTTAATCCAAGAAATTTAGAAAGTGAGAGTACATATTTTAAATGGCGTGATGCTGACAAAGATAAATTTAGAAGGGGTTTATTAGGAAGAATGGCTGATTTAAACGATATTTTTGAGAATTCTTCTTCGAGCGACATTGAAAATTTTGTTTTAAAGTTTTCAAAGATCATTTCAAGATGTAGCCGAGCCTCTTTTTAAGCGAAAAGGTAGAAAAAAGGGTGGAAACTCTGATTGTTCCTGGTTTGATGAAGAATGCTACGGAAAAAAAACGTAATTATCTTAATGCTTTGTCGATTTTTAATAATTATAAAAACGAAACTAACAGGCATATTCTATGTGACTTGAAAAAAGAGTTTAAAAACATTGTTCGTAAAAAGAAACGACAATATAGACTTAAAAGGGCACAAGAATTGTCTGAATTGAAAAAGAGTAAACCAAGAGAGTTTTGGAAACATTTTAAAAAACGAAATGTATCACAAAGTTCGGATATACCTATTTTAGATTTCCAAAATTATTTTGCAAATATGTTTGAAGAAATAAGGGCTACAACTGATTTTGATGCAAATATTTCAAATGATAATATTGATCCTAATATTAGTAACCCTACTTTCGAAGAGCTTAATATTCCCATATCTTGCGAAGAAGTTAGAGATGCGGTGAAGCGATTAAACCGCAACAAAGCGTCTTGTCCAAGTGATGACTTGTTGAACGAATACTTTATATTTTCTATTGATATATTAGTAGGCCATATCACTGATCTTTTTAACAGAGTTTTTGATGCAGGCTATTTTCCAGAAATATGGTCTGAAGGCTTTATAAAAAGGTGATCATACTAATGTTAATAATTATCGTGGCATCACATTACTAAGTAACTTTGGGAAATTATTTATAAGTATCTTGACAAATAGAGTGGAAAAATGGTTTGATGAGAATAACATTTTGTCAGACGCTCAATTTGGTTTCAGAAAGGGGTGTAGTACAGTAGATGCAATTTTCGTGTTACACAATTTAATAAACCATATGTTAACTCAAAAAATGCGATTACCTTGTGCTTTTATCGACTTAAAAAGGCGTTTGACTCTGTGAACCGCAATGCATTATGGTATAAATTGTTTAATATGGGATTAGATGGGAAGTTACTTAGAACTTTTAAATCAATGTATTCAATTGTTAAGTCGTGTGTTAAACATTGCAATACATTTTCAGAGTTTTTCAATTTATCAGTTGGGCTACGACAAGGCCAAAATAATTCGCCCGCCATGTTTGCACTATTTTTGGAAGACCTAGAATTATTTTTACAAAACTCGGTCGATTGTGGATTGAATATATTTGAAATATGTATAGTAATATTGTTATTCGCTGACGATATGGTAATAATTGGTAACTCGCAAGAGGATTTACAGCAAAAATTAAACTCTTTATTTGAATACTGTAATCTATGGGGCCTAGAGGTAAATACCGCCAAAACTAAAATAGTTGTTTTTCGGAATAGAGGACCAGTACTTCCTCATGAACGTTGGTTTTATAATAATGAAGTTTTGGAAATTGTTGACGATTTTAATTATTTAGGTGTAGTATTTAATTACACTGGGTCCTTTGTACTTCACAATCAATATCTTATAGGTAAAGCTTTGAAAGCAATGAATGTTTTAATATGTAATATCAACAAGTATGAAATATCCCCTTCTGTTTCCTTACAATTATTTGATGCTTTTGTCGGCTCTATCATAAATTATGCTTGTCCAGTCTGGGGATTTACAAAATCTAAAGATATAGAGAGATTACGCTTGAAATTTTGCAAGTTAATTCTTGGTGTGAAAATAAGCTCTTGTAATGCAGCAATTTATGGTGAGCTAGGAAGATACCCACTTTATGTTAATCGATATGTTCACATAATAAAATATTGGTTTAAAGTGATACATTCAAGCAATATCATTGTTAAATGTGTGTATATAAATACATTAAATCAGTGTAAAAAGGAGTGAAAAACTGGGCATATAAAGTAAAAGGAATTTTAGATGAATTTGGTTTTTCTGAGGTGTGGAATTGTCCTGAACTTTATAATCCAAAAGAATTTGTTAATATTTTTAAACAAAGAGTCATTGATGTTTTAAAACAAAAATGGTTTTCAGATATTGTTAATAATAACGTTTTAAATACATTGTATAGACATATCAAGGATAATTTTTCTATAAAATGCTATTTAGATAAAATTAAGTGTATGAAATCAAGACAACAATTAACCCGTCTCAGAATATCTGCGCATAATTTAAGAATAGAATCTGGAAGATATGGTAGAAACAGACTTGAAAGACATGAGCGCATATGTCAACTTTGTAATACACAAGATATTGAAGACGAATTCCATTTTATACTTGTTTGTAATTTGTACCAGGAAATACGCACTAAATTCATTAAAAGATATTATTATAAAAAACCTAGCATGTTTAAATTCATAGAATTACTTCAGTCATGTGAAAAGTCTATATTATTAGATTTATGTAAATTTATTTATTTTGCAAATAGTAAAAGAAAAGATATGTTGATAAGCTTAGGTTATACATAAATGTAATGTTAAAATGTTGTTATTATTTTCATAAATATTGTAAACGTTTAGATGTCACTAGTAATGTTTATATTAAAATGAGATTATTCTGATATTATAAATGAGATTATTCTGATATACATTTATTTTATACAAAATCAATTTTTTTTTCGCAGCAATATATGTTCATTCTCCAATATACTGTAAATCTTTGAATTATATCATGTGTTTATCTATTTATAATATTTGATATGTGTAATGTAACAAGATACTGTATTGTATACGTTACGAAATAAAATTTCTGTTCTGTTCTGTTCTGTTCATATTTATCATCTAAATCGTTTGAATACGCATGCCAAATAAACATTAGTCGCGTGTCGGTAATTAACACTTGTGGGAAACATTTTGCCTATTGTTTTGTTGTGCTAAATTCAATGTTTTCAGAGAGGTAATTAACAAAAAATCTTCATGTAGATTTAAACAATAAGATTTTCTTTACAATACTGTACAGTCATACACTATCTTTTGAAGTTCTGTAACATTATGGTATGTACTTATATACAAGTTAATCTTACTTTTAGTGAAAAATATAAATATCTTTACAAATTATAAAGTTATTAGTTTTAGAGATAATTGTTTTAATGTATATTGTATGTTTTATATAAATGTATCTTGTGATTGGTTTTGTGATATATATAAATAGATATCTTTCAATGGTGTGATAACTAGTCATATTCATAGTATTATTCTTGCAAATATGTGATACATGTAATTAACATAATGTGCAATAGAAATTAATATTATTTGATCTTAGAAATTTAATATCAGTCCAGTATACCATCTCTAAGTATGGACCAGTTCTCAAGAAAATATATTTTGTTTTACCATCAAAGGACCCCATTGGAAATAAGTTCTCTATTTTATATTGAACTTTCATGGGTTATCCTGTGTTGTATATATTGTCTTGAAGTCAACAAGATCTTTGATTTAATCATGAATGTAAAGATATTATTTTTTAATTAATTACTGTGATAAAAACAATGTGATAGATATATCTGTGATAAAATGTCTTAATTTGTTTTGTAATATGACATATATATATACACAAATAAATAAATCAATCAATCAATCTTTTTCATTTCTTGATGACATTAAACTTTCCAATTTCTTACAAACGTTAAAATATTTTCGACAAACGAGTAAAAAATGGAATTCATTTTCAATGACAATAGCAGCATAGGGGTCACTTTAACGTCACTCACTGCGCATGCGCACGGTCATTTTGGATTATATTTTAAATGTCATTACGCAATCTACGTACGAAAATGTTAATAATGGTATAATGGTTACATTATGCATACCCCATATTTCTGAGCCAAAATTTAATATGGAACCAACCAATGAGTCAAACAATTTACATTTCTGTGCGACCGTTATTTCTATATTTTTAAAGATTAAGAAAAGTTTATGCAGCGCAAAAGATGCGTGTTGTGCTACACATTTTTGTGTTCGGTGCCAATTACCGTTTTTGAACAAAGTGATCCCAAGTACTTTAATGATTGAACGACCTCTATTGCTGTATTTTATATGTAAAATGCATACTGGGTATGTCTACCCTTTTCGAATATCATAGCTTTTGTCTAAGTACATTAATTTTCAGGCCCCATAAGTTACAGTTATTCTCAACATCGTTTAACATTGACTGAAGGGTTTCGGGAGATTTTGCAAAGAGTACCTGATCATCTGCGAAAAGTATAAGGAATAACTTTAACTCATTTACTGTAAATGTATCACTTAAGTTACTGTCTATATTATATATGGGATCAACATAAAGATCAAAGGTGAACTCGGATCTCACTCCTTCAATCCTATGTCGGAGGTGAAGAAACTTGAAAGAGATCTTTTATATCTAACACATATTTTAACATTATAGTACATTGATCTAATTGCTTTCACAAGTTTACAACTTACATTTTCAGATAACAATTTTTGCCACAAGTTTGATCGATCAATTTTATCAAAGCACTTTTCATAGTCAATAAAGATACAAAATAATTTATCGCCAGAGTTTAACACATTGGTAACAATCGAATGAAAAATGAAAATGCAGTCTGTAATTGATTTACCTTTTTTGAAACCAAACTGGTTCTGTGTTATTTTTTCATAGTTTTTGGAAACCAAACTGGTTCTGTGTTATTTTTTCATAACATTCAGCCCATTTTGTCAGTCGGTTCAATAGAATTTTGAGAGTGGATTTTGGCCAAAATATTTATGAGGGTAATTCCTCGATTATTTTGTGGATCGTTTACATCACCTTTTTTTTGAAACTCGAAATTAAAATTCCTTACCCCCAACTTGTCGGGTATTCGCTAGGACTGAATAACCTATTAGTGTCAGTACCTGGTGATTTATTATTGTTTTGGTCGAAGACTGTATATATATACGAAGTTCGAGTTTCGTTGATTTCTTTATCTAAATTCTCGTCTTGTATATTTTTAGCTCACCTGAGCATTATGCTCAGGGTGAGCTATTAGGGATCACTCTTCGTCCGTCGTCCGTCGTCCGTCGTACGTTTGTCCGTTCACACTTTTTCAAATGACATCTCCTTCTGAAACCATAAGGCAGATCTTAATGAAACTTCACAGGGGATGTTAACAAAGTTGTTCAAACTTGAATTCCATTCCATGCAGATACTCTGGTTGCCATGGCAACTAAAAGAAAAAAATACTTTTAAACCAATCGTTCGTGGTCTACGTAATAAACCCAAAGAGTACTAAAAGAGCTTAGATAGTTGTTGGGCATGAGAACATCTTCTAAGTGACTGTCTACCTAGATTTGTTTTCAAATAAAATCCCTAGGTCAAAATTGCATATATTAGTAAAAACTTAAAAAAATTCTTCTTTTAAAGAACCCAAAAGAGCTAGAGCTAAGATACTAAGCAAGAAACATCTTCTTATGAGTGTCTACCAAGATTGTTCAAGTAAAAGTCCTGGGCATCAAAATTGGCTCCGCCCCAGGGGTCATTGATTTTCCCTAAATGCAATAAGTAAAAACTTAAAAAATCTTCTTCTAAAAAAACCCAAAGAGCTAGAGCTTATAGATATTTGGCATGAAACATGTTCTAATGGATGTCTACCAAGTTTGTTCAAATAAAAGCCCTGGGGTCAAAATTGGCCCCAGCCCTTGGGGGTCATTGATTTTCCCTATATACAAATATAGTAAAAACTTTAAAAAAAATTCTTTTAAAGAACCCAAAAAGCTAGAGCTAAGATATTTAGCATGAAATATCTTCTAATCGGTGTCTACCAAGTTTGTTCAAATAAAAGCCCTGAGGTCAAAATTGGCCCCGCCCTAGGGGAGACATTGATTTTCCCTATATGCATATAGTAAAAACTTACAAAATCTTCTTCTAAAAAACCCAAAGAGGTAGAGCTTAGATATTTGGCATGAAATGTTCTAATGGATGTCAAACAAGTTTGTTCAAATAAAGCCCCTGGGTTAAAATTGGCCCAGCCCCAGGGGGTCATTGATTTTCCCAATATGCATATAGTAAAAACTTTAAAAAAAATCTTTTAAAGAACCCAAAGAGCTAGAGTTAAGATATTTAGCATGAAACATGTTCTAATAGATATCTACCAAGTTTGTTCAAATAAAAGCCCCGGGGTCAAAATTGGCCCCGCCCCAGGGGGTCATTGATTTTTCCTATATGCATATAGTAAAAAACTTAAAAAAAAATTCTTTTAAAGAACCGAAAGAGCTAGAGCTAAGATATTTAGCATGAAACATCTTCTAATGGGTGTCTACTAAGTTTGTTCAAATAAAAGCCTTTGGGTCAAAATTAGCTCCGCCCCAGGGGTCATTGATTTTCCCTATATGCATATAATAAAAACTTAAAAAAAAGCTTCTTTTAAAGAACCCAAAGAGCAAGAGCTAAGATATTAAGCATGAAACATCTTCTAATGAGTGTCTACCAAGATTGTTCAAATAAAAGCCCTGGGGTCAAAATTGGCCCCGCCCCAGGGGGTCATTGATTTTCCCTATATGCATATAGTAAAAACTTAAAAAATCTTCTTCTAAAAAACCCAAAGAGCTAGAGCTTAGATATTTGGCATGAAACATGTTCTAATGGATGTTTACCAAGTTTGTCCAAAATAAAAGCCCTGGGGTCAAAATTGGGCCCGCCCGGGCTGACATTGATTTTCCTTATATGTGTATAGCAAAAACTAAAAAAGTCTTCTTTTGAAAAAAACCCGAAATAGCTAGAGTTTAGATATTAAGCATGAAACATTTTCTAGTAAGTGTCTACACAGATTGTTCAAATAAAAGCCCTTGGGTCAAAACTGGCCCTGCCCCATGTATGTCATTGTTTTTAACTATATGTGTAAGGAAAAATCTTGACCAGCTAGACCTTAGATGTTAAGCATGAAATATCTTCTAATGGGTGTCTACCAAGTTTGTTCAAAATAAAAAGCCACTGGGGTTTAAACTGGCCCGCTCCGGGGTCCTATATAACCAGTGTGAGCGACTTCAGGCCATCAAATGGCCCTACTTGTCGTTCAAAAGTATATTTTCAGAACTATTCACTATGTGCGTATTTCCAGATACCAAACCAACAAGATTAGAAAAATGCGTCGAGTTGTTAAACTGGATTGTAATGTTATGACGCAATGCCGTGGGGTTGGACGGGTATTACCCTCTCCCAGAATAATATTTTAATTGCTTTATCCAAATTATTTCTTGAGGTCCTGCTGGTGTTCGTGGCCATTTCGACTAATTACGACAGGCCTCTGGCGTTTTTTCTTTGTTAGGGACTGTTTTGGGCTCCTTTCTTAGACTTATATTATATTTCTTACGCGACGCAAAACAAAAGATGTACGCAATTCATTAGAATTTATTACTAATTAAAATATTTAAGAGCCAATTTTAAAAGATCTTACACGCGCTTTAAACCAACAGTCAACAGTAAATAAAACCATATTATATAATAATTAACAAACGATAATAAAAATAAAACCAATAAATTTTAAATAGTTGAATTAAGTGAACGTATAATGATGATTAATTACACTAAATAAAAAACTTGATTTAAAGCGCAAGATATGCCTACCCGCGCCACTCCACCACGCCACACGATACCAACTTTGAAAAAGAAAGGCGTATTTTCTAATCGATAACCACCATACCGGAGCAGACTTCAAAGGAATTCCAATCTCACGACTGACAGGAGAATTGCCGAGTTGTATAACGATTGGCGTATTATTAATTACACTAGTGCCAAGCGAAAACTTTTACTTTAAAAACGTAAGATTTTACGTAAGATTTCGTCTGCTACTGGAATCCTCATTGCCGGTAGTCTATAGCCATTCGCGCTTTTTCAGGAGATCTATAAAAAAGATGTAGCAGAATAAGAACAAGAGGCGGCGTGATCAGAGAATTCCTTAAATTCTTCTATTCGACTGTTCTGAGTATTATATCGAAGGAGATATCAGCTCTAACTCCTAATCCAAAGCTACCTTCACCCTGTACCAAATCTCATTGTGAAAACATGAAAGTTTAAAACATCACCACCTATTGGCCTCGGACAGCAGACGGCCATACGCTTTTTAAGGGTAAACCGCTGTGAAGAAATATTTGGCTTAGAAATAGAGTTAGTGGTCGCCACAAAATGATCAAATCACGTGATCTAAATTTACTCTAGCTGAGATCTGATTTTGATTATATTACAATAGTACTCAATCATCTAAAGTATTTAATGGAAACTCTAAAGCAATCTATTAAAACCGTTAGACACGATTATTACTGTTAATATCGCCCTAGTAATAGTACTGTTTCCTTTAACATGTATACTTAATAAAATCTAATTCTAACTGCTCAAAGTGATCAAAATCTTTTATAACATTCAAGTTTATTGGGGGTACATATGAATGACAAATAAATACATCCTGCTTAAAATCAATAAGCTCAGGAGAAATTTTTACCCAGACAATACCATCTTGGTTCTTTTCAAAAATCTTTATATAGTTCTTAATTTCATTTTTAAAATATACCGATATGCCTTCACTTGCGCGTCCTCTTTTCCTAAATAATGTTTTATTTCCATAGGTATGATCACATACATATCCACGAATGTTTAAGTTACTGTCGTCAGTATTTTTAATCCATGTTTCATTGAAAGAAAAAAAAAACACAATATCATAGTTGTTTAGATAATCCAAGAAACAATAAAATGCTTTTTTCCTATATTTAACATGTTTACCTTGGTCTTTGCTGTTCTAATGGCGGGATATAGATGGTTCCTAGCTTCGCGTACTTCAAATGGTAGCTGTGCTCCTATTTACATATCACTCCCCTTAAGTTGTTGCGCGTGTGTAAACGATAGCTCACACACCTTTGCTAGTTCTGTTTTTAAGACTCTTTTGTCCAGTGTTTTAAATTTGGTTTCCAGGTCTGACACTTTTAAGTTTATTTTATTCACTGTTTGATTAATTTCATCTATTGTTTTCATTTGTGGTCATGATCGTGTCTTCAAAGTATTCCTGTGTATTTGTATTTTCTATTGATTGTTCATTCACTTGTTTACATTTTTATTTCGTTTCGTTTTCTTTGTAGTTTGTAAAACTTTAGCGTGCTCCGTGCTCGTGAATTTCGTGCACTCCTCTAATAATGGCGACGTGGCTTGCCGTTTTTTTCTTCTTTTTTTTTAGTCTTTACATTTACATTTGGCGTGTTTTGCGTGTCCGACATTGATGTAATATATCACAAGTATTTTAATCCATATCTTATCCAAAATTATCCAATATTATCCAAAGTAAAATACCTTTTAAATGAAAAATTTCAGAGCCATTTAAAACCATGCTCTCACTACGAATCGACCGGAAGTACGTACATGGTCATAATAATGACAAAGGGGGTTATTTAGGAATATTGATTCGTGTTGATTAAAGTTATAGATAATGATTGCTTTTATAGAAAATAAAATAGAATGTTTATACTGGTAAATTTATATAAAAACCTGTAATCATTATGTCAAATTTGAATAAAATATAAGCGGTATAATTTTTGGTCTAATAAGAAGAATAAATATGGATGAATGTTTGGTCAAATTTGAATGTATATTAAATGTTGTTTGTTATACAGAATAAAGACATCCCCCTTGAGTAGATTCTTATTAGGTATACACAATTATATCGTTTATATACTTCCTAAAGTATCATGTTGTCAGTACAAAATATTTTCTCACCCAATGATTATAAGTATAGTACTTCAGTATTTTCATGTATACCTAATAAGAATCTATTCAAGGGGATTATCTTTATTTTGTATAACAAACAACATTTAATATATATTTAAATTTGACCATATTTATTCTTCTTATTAGACCAAAAATTATAACGCTTATATTTTATTTCTACTTGAGAGTACATTGCTCTTAAAAAGATACATGTAACTGCCCAGCCATTTATTTAAACGACGGGTCCATCGGAATTAGCAACTTATGTTTTAGAACAGTTTTGCTCTGATTTATATGGTAATTGTACTGGTTTATGTGGAAAAGTGCCACAAAAAGATCAATAAAAAGCACATAAACCCCATTTGTTTGCTCGTCCGACCACCCGTCTTTCCGTGCGAGGTTAACCTAGAACGACAAGTTGGAATTTTCTTAAGTTCTACCTGTACCAATGGCTTCATAGTTTAAACAATTACAAATTAATACAAAGTACATGATTTGGCAAGTTTTATAACTATAACTTTCATAACTTTAATCACCCTTAGTATACGTTGCCTGTTTTTTTTTATTTTGTCTTTAACAGCTTATCTGTGACATGCTGACTTCATAATCCACTGTCAAAATTCCATTCTATCTGTTTTGCCCATTGCTTTCTCATTTATTTATGTTTTTACTTGGGGACCATATGCCGCTTTTCATGGAATGGCACTTATGTGTCACATTGAAGGTTCCATGATAACCGCCAAATTAACATATCTGCGGATGTTTCTATGTTCAAAAGTTCAAAATTTTAGCAGTTCGTGTTAAATGTTGCTTCTGCTTAAGCCAGTGCTAGTGGGCGTTGACAGTAGCTTGCAGTTACCACTACAATCCATGAATAGGCTCAGTCTAAGCGAGCCTGCAACATTTTCAATTTTGCCGTGTTGGGCTTTCTTTAGGAATTCTGTTTTACTCTATTTTATGGTCACATCAGTGTTATTTGTGCCGTTTTGCGGCTGTAACAAGTCTCCCAAAATATCTAATCAAAGATTAAAGATTGAAGATAGTGCAGCACAACATTATTTTCATAATTTTCACACTTTATTATCAATACAAAGTGCATGATATTGCCAAGTTATATAACTGTCCATCCATTTTCCCAGTTATTTCCCCTTTTTACTTTAAAAATAGGGCCTTGTCTGGTTAACCTTTTCTGGCAAGTTGGATTTATCTTAATTTTCTCCTTATTGCTTAATTTATTTAATGGTACCTTTCATATTTGGTAGGTTGGTCCTCTAATTTTATGCGGACTAAAGGGTCTCTAGGGCCAAGGTCAAAGTAATTGGTGTACAAAATAAATAGAACCTTTATTTTAAGTTCATGTCTTTCATATTAATACAGGCATGCCAAGGAGGTCCTCCTTATCTGGGTGTAATAAGGGGTCATTTAGGTCAAGGTCACCAATGGAAAGGTCAGCAATGTCAAAAATAGTTTTTTACATGTGTTTTAATCTTATTCTATTGACAGATGTCATTTACATTTGATAGGAGGTCTTCTCCTTTGGATGGATGGAGTAAAGGGTCAGTTGGCAAAGGTCAATAGTGCTGAAAATAGATGTTTTCCCTTTTGCCCATACAGCCTTTATTATACCCCCGAAACGAAGTTTGGGGGGGGGTATATAGGAGTCACTCGGTGGTCGGTCGGTCGGTCGGTCCAGCGGTCCGTTGCATTTTCCTTGTCCGTAGCATGACTTGAAGACTAATGTTTTGAATTCAATACAACTTCATACAATGATCAAGCACATAGAGAGAAAGTGCAGTGTACAAGAACAATAACTCTATCTTGACTAATTACAGAGTAATTGCCCTTTGTTACTTTTCCTTGTCCGGAGCATAACTTGAAAATTACTGGTTTGAATTCAAAACAACTTCATGCAATGGTCAAGCACAATAAGGGGAAGTGCAGTGAACAAGAACAATAACTCTATCGAAAGTAATTACAGAGTTATTCCCCTGTGTTTTTTCCATAACTTTCTTTTGTCCGGACCATAACTTGAAGACTAATGGTTGGAATTCAATATAACTTCATACAATGGTCAAGCACATTGAGAGAAAGTGCAGTGTACAAGAACCATAACTCCGTATAGACTAATTACAGAGTTATTGCCCTTTGTCACTTTTCATTGTCCGGAGCATAACTTGAAAACTACTGGTTGGAATCCAAAACAACTTCATACAATGGTCAAGCACAATAAGAGGAAGTGCATTGCACAAGAACCATAACTCTATCTAAATTAATTTCAGAGTTATTGCCCTATGTTACTTTTCCATTACTTTTTTGTCCGGAGCATAATTGAAGACTGATTGTTGGAATTCAATACAACTTCATATAATGATCAAGCACATTGAGAACAAGAACCATAACTCCATCTTGACTAATAACAGTGTTATTGCCCTTTGTTACTTTTCCTTGTCCGGAGCATAACTTGAAAACTACCTGTTGGAATTAAATACACTTTCATACAGTCCACAAGCACATTAAGAGGAAGTGCAGTGCACAATAACTATAACTCTATCTTGACTAATTACAGAGTTATTGTCCTTTGATACTTTTCCTTGTCCAGAGCATAACTTGAAAAGTACTTGTTGGAATTAAAAACAACTTCATACAATGGTCAAGCACTATGAGAGGAAGTGCAATGCACAAGAATCATAACTCTGTCCAAAGTAATTATAGAGTTATTGCCCTTTGTTACTTTTCCATTGCTATTTTCTTGTCCAGAGCATAACTTGAAAACTACTTGTTGGAATTCAATACAATTTCATACAATGGTCAAGTATATTGAGAGGAAGCGCTGTGTACAAGAACCATAACTCTTTCTTGACTCATTTAAGAGTTTTTGCCCCTTGCTACTTTTAATTGTCCAGTGCATAACTTGAAAATTAATAGTTGGAATTAAATGAAACTTCATACAATGGTCAAGGGCAGTGAGATAAAGTGCAGTGCACAAGAATCATAACTCTATTGGGACAAATTACAGTTTCCCTTTGTTCCTTTTTTTGTCCAGTGCATAACTTGAAAACTAGTAGTTGGAATTAAGTACAACTTCAATCTTAAAATATACATTTTTACTCACGGAGAGACTCACAATAAAACTGCCGAAAAACAAACCTCAAACAAAAGGTACTACACTGAAAATTTGGTTTTATGATAATATAGATTAAATCAGATCATTACAAATTAACCGCGGCTTTCTCTGATACAGTGTTGAGTGCTGTCTGTAGACATGTATTACCAGGAATTTCTTGATAAAAGATATGAACCATGAATAGATGTTTTCACTCTTTCAGCCATCATTTATAGCTGTTTTACGCTTGGATGAGTCTTCAACAGGATGGGCCTTATCTTATGGAGACGCTAAAAACAGGGATTACAATGTGACCAGTAATCCTATGCCACTTAAACTACTTTATGAATCGGACGGCGAGAAGAAAACTTATTTAGGGTATGAGGCTGAGTGCAAACATGCGAATCTGGAACGAAGTAACGCTCAAACGGGATACTATTTCTTTACGAATATTATTTCTTTGCTGGGGAAAAATTCAAGAAAGAATGTGGTATGTACTTCTTTTGAAATTGTTTTTTGCATGCGTGGAATAAAATGTATCAAGTTAAAAAAGTTTGTGTATGATAATAATATTTACTACTACTGCTACTGCTGCTGCTGTTGCTGCTGCTGCTGCTGCTGCTGCTGCTGATACTACTGCTGCTACTACTACTACTAACTACTACTACTACTACTACTACTACTACTACTACTACTACCACTACCACTACAATAACCACTACCACTACCACTACTACTACTACTACTACTACTTCTACTACTACTACTACTACTACTACCTACTAGTACTAGTACTACTGTTACTGCTACTACTACTACTACTTCTAGTATCACTAGTACTACTAGTACTACTACTACTAGTACTACTGCTACTGCTACTGCTACTACTACTAGTACTGCTGCTACTGCTGCTACTGTTGCTGCTGCTGCTGCTGCTGCCGCTGCTACCGTTACCACCAGTACTACCACCAGTGCCACCACTACTACTACTACTACTACTACCAGTACTACCACTACCACAACCACCACCACCACCACTTTTACTACCACTACCACTACTACTACCACTACCACTACCGCTACCGCTACCGCTACTGCTACTGCTACTGGTACTGCTACAACTACCACTACCACTACCACTACCACTTCTACTACTACCACTGCCACTACCTCTACAATTACCACCACCACCACCACCACCACCACCACTACCACTACCACTACAACTACTTCTACTACTACTAACTTATACTACTACTACTACTACTACTACTACTACTACTACTACTACTACTACTACTACTACTACTACTACTACTACTACTACTACTACTACTACTACTACTACTACTACTAACTACTACTAACTACTTCTAACTACTACTAACTACAAACTACTACTAACTACTACTAACTACTACTAATAAATTGAAAAAAGGAAATCGAAACAAACTCGTTAGCTGAATTTTACTAGCGAGTGATATATTATGTTTTGGACGAAGATTAGAGGTAAATAGGCCTAAAAGCTTGTTCTTACAAAACTTGAAAATGTGTCTTAGAATACTTCAGTTGGTAAAAGTTCTAGGTCACTATGGCCTTGACAACTCAAAGGTGGTAAAACCAATAACAAGAGAACTATTCAGCCTATCGTACAAATATTTCATGTTGAGGTAAGTCACGACTAGTAGATGGTCCTAAATGGTTTTGAAGTTTAAAGGTCAAGGGTCAATACCACTTTGGCATTGGTTACTAAAAACTTGTCTGATCAATAATTAGATAATTGTAAGCACAGTCTAAAATTTATCAAAGAATTTCGTCATAGCTTAGCTAACCCCTCTTATTCATAAGTTAGTCAACATGGTCTTGGCCAATAAATAGAGAACTCTATGGTAAAGAGCCCTAAGATTTGGCGTGTAAATGTTCACTTAATGTTAGTCGTATTTTGTAGATGGCCCCTCTTGATTCAGGGATTGATTAGTCATAAAGCAAGGTTAAAGTCCAGTTAGGATGGTTGATGCTACATTGCATGAGTGTTTCAAGCAAATATCGACTTTGTAGGATACACTTTTTGTATTTTGCGATAACCCGAGAAGAAATAAACCACAAACGGGGTTTTTAGTTGGGACAACTGCTCGATGATAATTTCAATTTTTTGTGCTGAAAAATCTATTGGTCCGGTCTCTAGTAACTACTTGATTTTTACCATAATACGTATTGAGATTGGCGACTAAATTTCTTTTCGCCAATTTTGATAAGACTGTATCGGGCAAGCTATGGCAACACGTTTTCACATTTTGACACAAAATGATGGTCAATTTTATATAGCTTGCTATGAACATTACAGTCAAAAATGTCTTTCTTGAATGTTACAATCTTGCTCAAGGTTCGTGATTATGTAAATATTAACTCACTTTGTCAGTTTGCCGATATACACTAAACAAAAAAGAACAAAAAAAAAACAAAAAAAAAACAACAGTGAATGATTGAATGATATAAACTTTACTGTACATGTATACTGTGGTTGCATTGAGAAACCATAGCAAACGCTGTTTACACAAATCTTGCATTTCCTTCCTCAAGCTGTTTTTGATAACCTTTTTCACGTAAATGCTTATGTCATTAAACAGTATGTGAAATAATCCTATTTTATAAAAAATTTCTATCCTAGAAACATTTTGACGGCAATTTCTAAAATCAATTTCTGATTTTTTCGAATAGTCTTGATTCTTAAAAACAAAAGTACATTTTTATAAATATTTTAAACGCAATCAAAGTCAGTTGTTTTAGTCTGTTAAATTTTGCCATCATTTCAGTGTAGTGAATTTCTTTTATTTTTTTTCTGTGAACATACATTTCTTTGAATTAATCTTTTTCTTGAATTATTTTGAAAATATCAATCTCCTAGCTAGAGCTTTTTCTTAGACTATCATACGTATATCCCCCATGACCAGCTTCTGTTTTTCTAAAATCATGATTTTTAAACATTTCCCTTTATTTCTTTGCCAAACTATATATGGTTTTGTAAGGAGATGCCCGACAATGTATGGTAATATAAGAGCAAATGCGATTGGTTATTGTATACCTTTATCAATGTAACTCTTAATATGACTAGACGAAAGCTGGCGGTGATTTTATACGAGTCTATCTTTTGATGAACGACTCGTGCTTTAGAAAGCAACGTGAAAACTAATGCATATGATATGTCAATATCCAAAACTTCTAAGGAGATTTATTGTTCAACAAAAAGGTAAAAGGTTATTATAATGTTACAAAACTTCTAAAGACAGTAGACAGTTGCCCACTTTACATTACAAGCAGAAACCTAAATAAGCACGAAAATTATACGTATATTTACTGATAACAATTTTTGTCATTGAATGAGTTTTATGTTGTCATTAGAGTATTATCAATATGCGTTTATATAATAAACTTAAATGTCATTTTCACTTAAATGTTTGTTAACATGACAATTATACGATTTTGTTTTATGTACTTAGTTCGCAGCAACGCTAAAAGTAGGACTTTGTGTATTATAAACCAGTTTAAAACTCTCGTATAGGGATTTCACTTATATCGCTCCGGAGGATGTGCTCATATGTTTTTCTTCATAATCTTAATTTTCTTTAAATGTTTTAAAAAGAGTTGCTCTTGCTTGACATCTTTATATATATTTCTCTGTGCATGTCTTATTTATCAACCCTTATGTTGTGCAACCACTGCTAGATAATGTGTGTGTTTGTGGATGCGCGTGTGTATGTATGTTTGTATGTGGACTACGTTTCTCGAAAGTTTTCCTTCGTTTAGAGCAAACATATATGGTAATACCTACGTGCAAAATTCACATAAAGGGATGCTACAATGTATCAACTAATGAAATATCCTGTTATTATCATCTATGTAAATCAGCCCCCAAAAGGATGATAAAACTTCAAAGCACTTAAAAATACTGTTAATTAAACTAAAAACTCGTTTTATTTAAATAATACATCTTTTCTTAATCATTACTTGATGTTAATGCAAGCTAGCACAGTTTGAAATATTTGTTGACGCGTACGTATCACTTGATAGTATTTGGTGTGTGACACAACAATGTGCACTTGAAATAAATTATTGTGTTTATAATTTCAGGACGAGAACAAAGTACTTATCGAGGATATTACTTAAAAAAGTTTGCCAGCAATAAATTTGTTTGCAATAATTATACAATCATTACTAGATGACATGAAAAGGCAACACTCCTCTCAGTACAGATTTGACGTCAAGGAAGATCTTTATTTTGTCATAGTTGTTCCAGCACTTTTGCAGGAAAGTCGGGGACTGAATTTGATAACAAAGGCCGCGTTAAAGGTATTCATACATTAATTTACTTCTTTTCGTAAAACGCAATTTGTTGAATCTAAAGAAAGAGGTTTTCACTTGACGTTACTGTTACTTTAAACAAAAAATTATATGTTATTTTCTCACCGGTGGATCATGTTCTTGATGTACAACCTGACTGAAGCCGAGGGGAGTGGACCAAAACAGCAGGCAGGGACGACTGGAAGGTGGTAGGGTGTATAGGCCCTAGTTGACTTAAAAGGAGGGACCTTAGCTGCATAGCCTTAGCAAGACTACTTTAAAAAACTTCAGTTTTGTCTTCATTTATGTCACAAACAACTGGAAGTTCTAGTTGTCGTGAGCATTTGTGCAGGGACCCTTTTTCTTTTGGAGAATAGTCTGTGTAAAAAGTACGCCGCTCAGTTCTCATTACTTTTTACTTTAAAATTTACCCCGAATTGAGAAATTTCCGCGGCTCTTGTTACACTTAAACGGCTGATTTATCCTAATCATGTCTACTAGCTAAAATACAATGACAAAATATTTATTGATACAAATCCTCCAGCCCGAAACATCATATACATATCAATAATTTGAATACAGTGAAATATTGTACAAATATTTTTTTAAGGTATGACCACCCTAACGACCACTGTAAAGAACTTTAATAATGCTAACATTGATCAAATATATGCCTTAAAAGACTGCATGTAAATTTTAAACAGAATTTTCCGTTCGTAAACGAGTTACAATCAATTTTCGGAACTCAGGCTTGGCTATTAGAAGGGCCATTTTCAGAAATGAGGAACGTTTTAATAGTCTATAATATCATCCATATGGAAACAATGTTTTTCCATTATTTATTGTTAAGAATCAAATAATTAAATTCAGCTTACAATCCACATAAGCAAAATGGTTTCTTTTTTAAAAAATATAAAAAATGTTACCCTACACCACTCATTTTAACATTTGTAAGACCAATTTCCTATTAAGATAGCCATATTTAAAAATCCCTAAAATTTGCCAAAACGAGGACTGATTTTAAATTTTTCCGAAAATTTGACAAAAGAATAATGCTTGATATAAAATTCTTGACCGTGTAGAAATAATATTTCTTTTTCCTTTAAAAGCTTGATTATCAGCCATTCCAAATACCGACATTTGTCTTGACATTGTCTCACCAATATATGAAAGTTGAGGTATACTCACGCAATCGTTTTATTTTCTAAAATTTCGCAGTTTGACAACTATACTCAAACTATCTGGTTTAGAATTAATGACTGTTTCAGTCATTTGTTTGCAGCATTAACCACATATATTAATAAATTACAATGTATAGTATATTATGATATATTATAGTGCCATGGCTTCAAACCACTTGCTCTTCACCGCAGAGGGTTCTAATCCAAACAGATTTAAGATAATCAACTAAATCTTTATCAATTATCTTATTGTTCTCCCCTTAAGATATGTCTACAAACACATTAAATTCTGAAAATTGGCCACACCCCTATAAATTCCAATCGTCATTGCCAAAAGTACTTTTATGACAAAGTTGATTCCTGAAAAAGATTTATCAGTTTGTTTATGTATAACCGAGCATAAATCTATTTTTCTCATTTGCTCGTGATTCCAATCTATTTGATCTCTATGCCAGCTTGCTGCATGTCCTACACTACAACTACTTTTCTCAAACTTTTTCACTAGTTTCCTTCTCAGTCTGTTGCTAATTATGATTATTGTCATCATTTTCCATTTTCTGAGCAGGTCTTATCGTGAATAACCCTTTATAGTAATATCCAATTTTACTTGACTTCATTCTTTCAGGTTGCTTCCTTGTAAGGTCATCGCTTTTTCTACTATTCCCTTCTCATAGCGCATTTCTACACTTATATATTTTACCTCAGCACACATCCAACGCAAGTCTCACATATTCATCTGTCAGGTATACCTTTTAGCCTTTCAATATGCCATATAAACATATATCTAGATGACAACTTGCCGTGCAAGTTTAATACAATGTTTAATCTTTAATATGCAATACAATTCTAAGTATCTTTGGAGTTAACTTTTTTCCAATATCTCATGATATTATAATAAGATGCTCAGTTGTAAAAAAATATTTACAAAACATTTCAATATTGAGGGTTCTTTATTATTATGTAAGTAAATTTTATAATTTGTTTATATAACCATGTGAAATACAATGTCATGATCTTTATTTTAAGGCAGGAATTAAAGATAAAATGGTATCTGTTGTCACGGACATAGTCGCACTTTCCTTTTATTGTCAGTTTGCTTCATCTCATGGCTTTTCAAGTGAAGATACAAATCTTTTTGTTAGACTAGGTGGTAGGTATTCAATTTGTCCTTCTTTATACCGACATAGATTGTTTTATTGGCAATGAAAAAATATGATTATATAAATAACAAATATGTTTGTGGGTAAAAGTAAAAATATCAACCCTAGAAAAATACTGTTAACGCCGAGGGTAACAGTACTTTACGAGGGATTATATTTTTACTGTTTTTCACAAACCCATGTGTTATTGTGTCGCCTTGAAAAAGGCGACATATAGGGGTTACTTTTGTCGGCGGCGTCGTTGTCGTTGTCGGCGTCGTTGTCGGTGTCGTCGTCGGTGTCGTTGTCGGCGTCCCCTAAAGCTTGTCCAGAGCATAAGTCAGTCATTATAAGTCGGATTGACTTCAAACTTGGTATGCATGCTTCTCATAATGACCCGAAGTGCAGTGCACAAGAACCAGTACTCTGTACTCCTTATTTTTTGAGTTATTGCCCTTTGTTTATTTTCATACTTTATTTTTGTCCAGGCCATTTCTCCTTAAGTATAAAATCTATGGACTTGAAACTTCATAAGATGATAGATCTCATTAAGAAGAAGTGCAGTGCACAAGAACTGGTACTCTGCATTTCTTATTTTTTGAGTTATTGCCCTTTGTTAATTTTAATACTTTATTTTTGTCCAGGCCTTTTCTCCTAAAGTATAAAAGCTATGGACTTGAAACTTCATAGGATGATAGATCTCATTAAGAAGAAGTGCAGTGCACAAGAACTGGTACTCTGCATTTCTTATTTTTTGAGTTATTGCCCTTTGTTAATTTTAATACTTTATTTTTGTCCAGGCCTTTTCTCCTAAAGTATAAAAGCTATGGACATGAAACTTCATAGAGTGATAGATCTCATTAAGAAGAAGTGCAGTGCCCAAGAACTGGTACTCTGCATTTCTTATTTTTTGAGTTATTGCCCTTTGTTAGTTATCATACTTTATTTTCCAGGCCATTTCTCATAGATTATAAAAGCTTAAGACTTGAAACTTATTAGGATGATAGATCTTTTGATAAGAAGTGCAGTGCACAGAAACTGCTGATCTGCATTTCTTATTTTTTGAGTTATTGCCCTTTGTTAATTTTCATACTTTATTTTTGTCCAGGCCATTTCTCATAAATTATGAAAGCTTTAGACTTGAAACTTAATAGGATGACAGATTTTATTGATAAGAAGTGCAGTGCACAGAAACTGCTGATCTGCATTTCTTATTTTTTGAGTTATTGCCCTTTGTTGATTTTCAAATTTCATTTTTGTCTTTGCCATTTCTCTTAAACTATATTGTTCACAAGGCGACACATCCGACTCGCTGAGTTCTAGTTTATTTTATTACCCCGAACAAATACTGTGATGATCTAAAATTGTCAACTTAATCTAACTGCTACTCAAAGAAATTATCAATACTTAGGTAAACTGAACACAATTGAAAAACAAAAAGATACGAAGGGCATGCTTTATTTTCGCGGAGTACAAAATCACACAGTTTTAAGACATCAATGGTCTCAACATACACCTAGTAATAGGGTATGTAAGTCTCGTCATGTGACTTGCGAGATTTCACGATATTTTGCACTTCCGGGTACAAACAAACATCAACAACATTGCTTATCTATATTGGGTAGTATAATACTTGTATGCCGATGGGAAAGGAAAACTTACATGGAAAAGCAAATGATATGTGGAAATTGGCAGAGTTTTTTGTTTTGTAACGAAATGCAAATGGTTTCATCTTGTGAACAAGTATCACTGAAAGACAACTTCGTATAATCTTCAGGTGGGTGTGTCATTTCAAATTCAGTTTATCCCAATAAATGTTGTAATATTTTCATTTCCATGTAAATCTAATAAATTTGTTTTTTGATACAACATCATTCGCATCTGACACCAGACTGGTGAATTTGATTTTATCAATTTTCTATAGCGCTACCTGATTATCTCTCAGAAGTATATAATGTTTAGAAATTTCGGACAGCGCATATTTCGGATAAACGTTTCAATATGATTATCAGTGTGTTTTAGTTGAATATATTTTTTCCAACTGAAAATATTATTTATTTATAATTATTATCTTTATAAAGCACAAACAGTCAATCTGTATATAGTATTATAACTAATTTAAATTGTCATAAAATTCAATGAAATATTTTGCTCCTGTATTTAGACTGAGGACAGTGGTGAGATGAAAGACGTGAACTGGTATCCGATGTAAATACACATGCATGCTCTGCTGTAAAATCGTTTTGGTAAGATATATATATTAAACCTACTTAAACTACATTAATGAAAAATAAATATTATTGTATTACATATAATGTTCTCATTTTTGTAAATAATTACAGTGTAGGTAAATAAACAAACAGTATGGCATATGTAGTTAATTCATGTTAAATACTGTTTTAAGTATTTTTCTCAAGTGAGTGGGTCATATTTTTTAGTTAAACTAGGACACCAAGAAGTGTTTCTTCCTTTTCAACATTATTTTCTATTCATGACAATATGAAAATGCTTGAAATTTATAGCTGACCAATTATTATTGCTTTCAACTCATGATAAATTTTCTTTATATACAGGTATGTGATTTCTTGGTTGGATCTTGAGTACTTGTCATGGCTCTTGATTTATTTTGGAGTGTTCACCATCAGATTAGAAGTCAAATAGTGATACCACCAGGCATAGTTGAAAGGAAATGTCCATACACAGTCTTGGAGTACATAGTGGTAGAGACATGGCAGTCCATTACAGATTTTGACTGAATTAAAGCTTCTTAAAGCTCCATGTCTTGTGTAAACTGTCTGACTGAATGTTTGTATTCTAATAAAAACTAAGGTTGAAGACACTTCAAAGATATATGTCAGTGTAAAAATGTTAAACAAAATATCTGTCTTTGTTAGAAATAAATAACCTGTCTTTATTAGAAATAATTAACCTGTCATTTGTAACTTTGTATTAACTTAATTATTCCAAGATAATTTATCTTCTGCAAATGGCTGTCCAAAACAGTTTCAACCAGGCATCATGTAGTTTCAAAACAGTTAAGATAAATTTGTTATAAATAGACTGTAAAGTAACAGGAATGGTAAAAAGATAAATGTTCAGCATTAAAATGTTTCTATCTTGATTGAGTTTCATTTCATATTATCACCATGATCACTGCAATTTGAAGCATTTTGTTTACAATAAAATCTTTCAATTATGGATAAAACAGCCTTTCTCATTGGTTGTTCTTTATATAGGTTAGAGGTCATTTTTGTACTATTACTCCATTCCATTTGTTGTATATCAATAAACAACCTTTTTGATTGGTTACTTCACCAGTTAGGTCAAGGGTCACTTTTGTATCATTACGCCAAACTGTATTTAATTTTAGGTTTATATCGCCTTTTAGTTACAGTTTTTGTCAAGACACGTTTCCAGTCGGTTGTTTTCTTCGATTTTGTTTTTGGAAAGGGTTTTTACTGTGCCCGAATTTCATATTGATAAGTTTCCTTCAGTTTTCCATTCATCATATACGATGTAGAGTAGCGAACTATTTGATCGTCAGTTGTTCAGGGACTAGCCTGTTTGTGTGTATTTATCTTTTGAAGGACAGGTATTTTTTATTGTTTTTGAAATTTGTTCAATATGACCGACAGGAGATCAGCTAGAAACAAAGAAGTTCCTGACTATAAAGCTATGAATGAGGGAAAGGGATTTACTCCCAAGAGGCAATTAATTGAACCTGTTCTGGCTTCTCCCAGCCAGTTGTTTGATTTGAATGAAGAAGATTCTACTGTGACACCGCCTGAGGTACTTCCGGAATTACGTCCAAGTTCAGATTTGGCCGAAAAAGAGGAAAAAGAGAGGTTGTTGCGGCGTTTGAGTGAGTTGGATGAGCATCAGGCTCGTTTACAGGAGCGGAGAGAATTAGAAATTCTTCGTAAGAAAGTTGAGGAGAAAGAAGCGTTTGTTAGTGAGTTAGAGAAGTCCCTTCAACCTCAAGCTTCAGATTTATCGTCTAGAAAGAAGGGCAGACATATTCGTCCCACTACTTCCAGTTCTCGAGGGCAGAAATCATCCAAATCTTCACATGCCGGTGCAGAAGGTACGTCACTTGATATAAATGCTTTACGCAAAATGTCCAATTTAAGAAAAGCGGCTAAGAAGGAACTTGCAAATTTAGGCTTGATAAGTTCAGAGTCTTCAGACACTGATTCTAGTTGTGATTCATCGTGTGCTTCTACGTCAGATGTTGATAGTGATTTAGATAACTCTTTGGAACAAAGTAAAAAATCTAAAAGTGGTAGAAATAAGACACATAAGGTTAAATCAGGAATTGCTTCAAGATCGTCAGATTCTGTTAAATTTAAACAGCAATATCCTCATTCTAATTTACGCTTTGATTTTGTTAACCAAAATGTATCTTTTGATAATATTGATTTCAACTTATTTATTGCTGGAGAATTGGAAATTATTTGCTCTTCAGGAATTTGTAGGAAAGAAAAACAAGGTCGTTTGAATTTTTTGAGAAAGTTAATGTATCTCAACAGCTCTTATGATTTCAATGTTATAAAATCATTATATGCTGCAGTTTTAAGAGAAATAGAGCTTGGTCATAGTGCTTGGGGCGATGATTTTCAGTATGTGGAATCAGCTGTTCTGGCCAGACACTGTCAAAAATTTAGATTCAGATCTGAGTCAGTACAGTTGAAGCCAAATCCCAGGTACAATATTCCTCAGGTTAAAGTTAGCTCTAGTACAGATGAGAGTAGCAAAGTGTGGTTTTGCTCAAAATATCAGAGGAACAAATGTTCATTTAAATCTGCTCATATTGTCACATCAAAGGGAGGTAAAACTCACTTTGCTAAGCATATCTGTGCGACTTGTTGGGATGTAGACAAGAAAGAGTTACCTCATCCTGAATGTTCCAGTGCATGTCCACACGCTAATCAGTGACTGTCCAATTGTGTTTTTTCTGAGAATAAATTAGTTGATTTATTTTTACCTGATTTTTGTAAAAGGAATATGGAACATTCTCTAAAACTTCAAGACACAAATGATTTTGATTGTTTTTGTAGTCATAACAGAAAGTGTAAAGTTTGTTTTTCTGTTAAAGATCAGTTAAATTTATCTTCTTTAAACAAGCTGGACATTGCTAGACAGGTTAAAGCCTCCGGTAAATTTAATTTTGAGGGTTGTCGTATTCCGGTTAATCATAAGATTGATACCGCATTTATGACAAGAATGCTTCATGGTTATAATGACTTACAGGTTTGTGAGTTATTGAAATTTGGTTTTCCAATAGATGTAGATTTGTATGACACAAGTATTTTGTTTTCTAAAACCTCAAAAGTTAAGAATCATTCGGGGGCTAAATTATTTCCAAGTCACATGATTAAATATTTGGAAAAAGAAGCATCACATGGAGCAAAACCACACTTTGCTACTCTCATCTGTACTAGAACTAACATCACATTTACTCTTACAAATGGTTCTTATATTTCTTATTACTTATTTCAAAAAAAATTAAGGGAGTGTATATCTTTAATCGGTTTATCTCCTGAAAGTTTTTCTACTCATTCATTCAGGAGGGGTTTTGCAACCCTTGCTCATCGTTCCAATATTCCCCCAGAGCATATTCAGTTGCTTGGTGATTGGAAATCAGATGCTTACAAATCATATTTAGAATTAAATTGGTCTGATAAGGCACACATTTTAACTAAAATGTTTGATGTTTTGTAGAATTCAGTTTTTGAATTTCTCTTTGCAGATGTACGAGTTCATATTCTTTCTGACTCAATTGCTAAACATGTGGATGGCATTTGGTTTACAAGGGTTCATGCTTTTCCAGGAATTAATTTGGTTCGATTAACAACCAAGATTCAACGTGACCCCTCTTTGGTCAACAAGCCTTTTACTATCATTCATGTTGGAACTAATGATGTTAATTCTCATGACAAGTTGTCAGTTGATCAAATTTTGAGTTATTTTAATAATTTGATTACAGTTATTCGTAGTATTTCATCGACTCATATTGTTTTTTCAAGTATACTTCCTCGTCCAGTTGATTATTCTCAGACTAGTTCTAAGGTAAAGTTATTAAATCAGAGGTTAGAGGCTAAATGCAAAGAACGTCATTGTCAGTTCATTCATTCCTATCGTCCTTTCTTTTACTGTGGTAAACCAAATCTCGAGGTTTTCGCAGTCAGAGACGGTGGTTTGCACTTAAATTTTGAAGGGGTTAGACTCCTTCGTAATTTTTTCATTCGTACAGTGGCTCATTTACTGAAAGGCTAATTTGCTTTGTAATTTATTTTTAAAAAATAGTTAAAAATAATTGATCTTCCCAACTTGTGGCACAGAAGTGTTATTCTATTGCAAACAACAAAAGGAGCAACTTTTATTTTGTTTTTGTGCTCCTCTTTAACTTTCATTTTATTTCTTGCATGACATAAATTTCTTTGTTCATAAATTTTCTATTTGCTTGTATTGTAACATTTGTATATTAGCATCCATTTTATTATTTTCATCTTGATGTCAGTTTAATGGGATATCATATTGTAGACTTGGGTTGTTTTAGCTTTGAGGGAAGTATTTTATTTCCTCGGCTATTGTTGCTCATATGATGTTAGCATCTTTATATCATCTGTGAGTTTTTCCTTTTAAAGGAGGTATATTTACTCCTTTGAGGATTTGGGAATAAGTGGTAATGGTATCTTGACGTTACCCTTGTTTCTTTTTTCATCTTTATCTTTGGGTACCCATTTTTCTGACATCTTGATTCATCATTTTTGAATGCTGTTATTTTGCTTTGCTATTGCTTTTAATTTACTTTTTGTTTGCTTGTAATTTTGCACAGAGCTTCCTTTAAGAATTATTATTTATTTATATATATTTACTTAAAACTGTTTAATCCCTTAGAGTAATGATATTTTTGGTAATTGTCTTGATGGTAGCTCTGTGTTAACTTACATTTCTTGTACTTATATATTATGCTTTTGTATATAATTTTGTTCTGCTTTATGTTTGGCCGGGAGTTGGCGGTTTTGTTCCTATTCATTCTGTATTTCTCATGAATAGATCATTCTATCTTTGTTTAAATAACATTTATTTTCATTGATGTTGTAAAGTGTTTATGTGTATACTGCATAACACTGATTCATTATTTCAATTTGTATTTGACTTATCGTTGTTTACGTGTCTGCTAGCTCTAATAAATCATATTATTATTTGAAATTGCCTTTTTTGGTTTTGACATAATTTGAAGCATTTTGTTTACAATAAAATCTTTTAATTATGGATAAAACAGCCTTTCTCATTGGTTGTTCTTTATATAGGTCAGAGGTCATTTTTGTACTATTACTCCATTCCATTTGTTGTATATCAATAAACAACCTTTTTGATTGGTTACTTCACCAGTTAGGTCAAGGGTCACTTTTGTATCATTACGCCAAACTGTATTTAAGTTAGGTTTTGGCGCCTTTTAGTTACAGTTTTTGTCAAGACACGTTTCCAGTCGGTTGTTTTCTTCGATTTTGCCACTCCCTCCCGCCCTTTTTGTGTTCTTTATTGTTTAGCTTGTTTAGTTCTGTATTGCATGTTTTTAATCTGTTTATGTTTCATTTTTAATTATTTCCGCTTATATATTCTATTACATTTGTTAAAGCGGTTTTGTTCCTATTCATTCTGTATTTCTCATGAATAGATCATTCTATCTTTGTTTAAATAACATTTATTTTCATTGATGTTGTAAAGTGTTTATGTGTATACTGCATAACACTGATTCATTATTTCAATTTGTATTTGACTTATCGTTGTTTACGTGTCTGCTAGCTCTAATAAATCATATTATTATTTGAAATTGCCTTTTTTGGTTTTGACATAATTGTAAAAGTAATGTAATCTTTAACCATTATTTAAATATCATAAAAATCATCTCAATGAAAAACTTGTTTCTGAGGCAAGATGTGTAAAATTCCTTCCAGTTATAGCCTTTCACTGCTCTTAGAAAAGCCATGATTTGCATTGTACATGGCAGGTAGTAATACCAGAGTAAACCCGTAAACAATATTAATGCAATTCATCTGTGTTGAGTATTCTGTAGCAAAACACTAGCTTGCTAGCCCTTGTAAGCCCAAGTCTCTCTCTTAATTGGAGAAGACTTGCAATTCTGCATTCCTTGAAGATTTTAGTATCAGAGGGGTAGTTATTACATACCATATACTTCTTTGGGTTTCAAATTACCTATTTTATAATGTATTGAACCTGTTGACATTTGACAAAAAGTGAATTATCTATACAATACATGAAAAACTTAGGTTTTGCACTTGATACAAAACAATTACATCACTGATACATTAATATACCCATTGGAACTGTTTCAAAATTGTCAATGTTTCAAAAAACAAACAAAAAAAAACACCACACAATGCTTTTAACTTCTGTCCATGTACATATGTGTAAATGTAGTCATTGAAGAGCTGTCAAGAACTTTTCATCAATATTATTTGGATAGTGTCTGTTTCGATTTCAGGACAGACAAAATTCAAATGACATGCATAGTATTTTAATATAGTCAATGCTTGCATATTCAAGCAATCTAAGCCATTGCTGTTAGAGAATTAAAGTACACAGTGACACTTATTTTGCAGATGAACTCTTATGATCAAGCACTGCTATAAATATATGCCAAATAGTAGAAACAAAAAACAGTTCATAAGTTTAATAAACTTTTATTTTTACACAATTTATAGTGCACTGCTTAGCATATATATCACACTGATTTTCCAGTGGAAGAAAAACTTCAGGAAAGCACTTGGATTTATTATTAGTTATTTTGACAATGTAACTTTACACTGTGAATGTCTACTGATACAAGAATAAGAATATTTCCTTTTACAAATGTAAAGACTTTGAAAATTAACATGAACAAATTATCATAGAGTTATAAATCATATTCTAATTAAAAAATGTTCAGCTTGATATCAAAGCTTTGAATGCAAATTTGTGAGCTTATCAATGATTACCTCACAATATTAGTAGTAGATGATATATAATATTTTTGCTAATCTTTACTTCATAGTCATTTAATGTCCATAATGTCATATGACTATACTGTGATTCCATGAAAAACCTTATCTCTGGTGTGTTATCAGCTTTGGTATATATAGAGTATCTAGTTTTAATACTAAAAACTGCAATGAAATGTGGATATTTTACTCTGTTTCTATCATTGTGACATTAACATGTTCATAGTGTCAAACACCATAAAATCATACTCTTTATACATTGAGATTTTTGTGCTGGATGTCATTCATCTTCTTCAGGAAAGTACATTTGACTATTCTCAGTGGCTTATATTAAACTAATATTTCACTGTAACTGTGTGTTCTCTGATATCATTCTCAAATTAAGGAACTGGAAGATGGTAGTTGCAATAAAGGTCTTCATGGACAAAAAGTGTAAGACACTAGAAATGATATTTACATTACATTTAATAAACTGGTCATGATTGACAGAAAAATTTCATATTTGAAGTAAATAAACATTAAAGATAAACAACAACACATAATATATAACAGTCAAAAATATTGATCTTCTTGAATTTGAAACATGACTATTTTTAATGTTTTATTTACTTATCAATTATCATGCAGTGAAATCCAAGTTATTAATATATTTGGATAATTGTTTATCTTTCCAATCTCAACTAAAAATTGATCAATTATTTTACATGTATTTACATGTATTTACCTTTGATGTATAGATATTTCAGGATCATAGGCAGTGCAAACAGTTGATTAATGGTCCATATTGAACAACTGTATACTCTATACTTGTCATATACCTCCTTGTCTATACATCTGAAATGGTTTAATCAAATATAATATTTTTTAAATCAATCATAATTTGCTTGGTACCATATTAACATGTATATATAACTGAAAAAGGAACAAGAATAAAATGGAAGGGAAAAATATCCGAATTACTGTGCAATGTCCGAATTTTGTATAACTTTAATATACACTAGAATTAAAATGTTTCTCCATTGTTTATTTCAACAAGTTAAAATGGTTTGAATTAATTTCTCACATCAGTAGTTTTAAAACAATACTAAAAGCTAAACAACTACAATTCACTACCTTGACAAAACATCCGAAACAATTGTCACTATCCGAAAATAAACTAGTTTTATTAAACTCTATAAATCCCTCGTTTTTCCGTCAGATAATTAACCTACCTGCATTTTTTGACCCGTGCTATCCATTCCTTCAAATCTGAAGAGGACCGAAACAAATTTAACTTCTATACCCCTCGAGTTCTTCGGGTTACCTATATGCGTAACGGTAAATAAGTCTGCCGATGTACCCGGAAGTGGTAAATCGAAAGTGAAAGTAAACGAGACTTACGGGCCCTATTGATGTCGAGGTAAACGGTGAACCCAATTCTCATGCATTTTGTGACCACTTAAAATAAAATCGGTTTTAATGTGGCTGCAATAGCGACTTGGTGAACAGAAGGTAAACTGTAAAAAACGTGCAGAGATTTTACTGGAAACTTTTTGAAATAAATGCAGTTCGTAAATGGGTTTTAAAGATGATCGGTTGTTAAAGTGACTTCATACTGTCTAATTCTGCTGTTTAGCTGGAATTCATTTATTAATGCTTGCTTTTTTATACTCGTTATGGTTAATGACCTATCATTGATTATGAAATTGTTAAGGATTGTAAATATTAAAAGATTGTCCCACTCTTTTTATCTAATGAAGGTAGTCTATTTATAAAACAATTCTGTAAATCGTGTCTATTTTATTGATTTATTGATTATACATGTGCTTTAGAATATTCAATTGAAATTCGTAAATCGTTATGAAGGCTGAACATCACATGCAACTGTCAACAGAAACATGATATTTCGTTAAGTATCAAATGATCCCGTGAGATAGAACAGTCTTTATCTTAATAATGGGAAGTTTAAAACCCACAAAACACCATTAAAATATGTCTGGCCGGTTGTGGCATTTCAAACCATCGAGAAATTTAATTGTGTTATCATATAATGTCGCGGGCAACTTTCAAACCCGCTAGATTATTTGTCGTACAAAATGTCGCGGGAAAACGTAAAAACCTCGACATTTTATGACAGTTGTTCGAAACAGCAAGGAACCTTTTTATGCTCCCCGAAAAAATTTGGGGAACATATACTCGCCGCCTTGTTCGTCCGTCCATCCATCCGTCCGTCCGGGCGAACATCCAATGGTCTATGAGCTATATTCCGTCAATAATTTTAGTTTAAAAAAGGAGAAAATCCCATAAACCAACTGGTTTATGTGGTAATTTTACTGATTTATTGGGAAAAATGCCACATAAAGATCAAAGAAAAAGCACATAAACCCCAAATGTTGGCAAGTCCGTCCGCTTTCCTTGTCCGGGACATAACTTTGAAACAGCATAAGGTATCAACATGAAACTTTGTAGGTAGATAAATCTCATTGAGTTGGTGTGTAGTGCACAAGAACCGTAACTCTGCCTTGCTTATTTTTTTAATTATTGCTCTTTGTTTATTTTTACACTTTGAACTTTGTCAGGGACATAACCTTAAAACTATAAGAGATATCAACATCAAACTTTGTATGTAGATAGATCTCATTGAGTGGGTTTGCAGTGCACAAGAACCGTAAGTCTGCCTTTCCTAATTTTTGAGTTATTGCCCTTTGTTCATTTTGACACTTTGAACTTTGTCCGGGACATTACTCTAAAATTGTAAGAGATATCAACATGAAACTTTGTAGGTAGAAAATAAAACCTCATTGAATAAAAGTGCAGTGCAAAAAACATAAAACCGTAATTGCCTTATTTTTGAATTACTGTCCTTTGGTTATTTTTACACTTTGAACATTGTCCGGGACATAACTCTAAAACTAAAAAAAGTATCAACATGAAACTTAATAAATAGTTAGATCCTATTAAGTAGGTGTGTAGTGCACAATAACCGTAACTCTGCCTTTCCTAATTTTTGAATTATTACCCTTTGTTTATTTTACACTTTGAACTTTGTCCGGAACATAACTCTAAAACTACAAGAAATATCAACATGAAACTTTGTAGGTAGATAGATCTCATTAATAAAAGTGCAGTGCAAAAATAAACATAACTCTGTCTTGCCTTATTTTGGAGTTATTGCCCTTTGTTCATTTTTTTATACTATCCTGTGTCCAAAACCATCACCCACTTCAACCGGTTCCTGTTTACCTCAGTGGACAATAGCGTCCATGGTTTGATTCTACATTTTATTCCATTTTGTAGAAACAGACAGAAATTTGCATACAGTTTTTGCAAATGTTGCAGAAATTCAACAAAAAGGTGCAGAGCAGAAAAATTATTGGCGGCGACTTTTGGTCCTCAACAACGGTTTCATAAAATAAGCCAAATATCGCCGCGAGTAATAGCATTTTTCAGTCGCGACGTTTTGCGCAGAGGCACTTCCCGGCACAAAAAAGAGAGGCTTAGTGCTCGAACTCGACTTTTTATAAGGTTTTTCATTAAAACAAAATATCGCAGATTATAGAATGGCCGCAATCTTAAGTTAGGCAAATGTTTGCGTGGCTTAGTCTACTATGCAGAAATAAGATGTCGCGGTTTTCATTGTACAACTTGAGTTTTTACTACAGAAGAATGGAGGAAAACTCAAGAGTTTCTGTTAGTCGCAACGTTTTATACAATTTCGACATAAAATCTCGCGTGTTTTAAAGTTGACTGCGACATTGTACTATCTGACGGTAAAATATTTTACGGCTTTTAAATGGACGCTACCAGCCACCTTAGTTTTGTGATCGACTGTTTGAGGGCTTACTGCGCGACCAACACTTTGTTCAGCACTAAAGCAAATATAACTTTTCAAAGTGTATCTAATATCTTTCCTTTATAAAATATTCAGTTTCCAAGATCACCTGTTTTATATATCTTACTTTTTTATGCTTTATGCCAAGTATATAAATAGAAGTACTTTCATAATACCTTCATGAGGAATATCGTGTTTTAGTTACAATGTGACGCTTTGTATTTTGATGTATAGCCAAGTAAAATTGACACTGAATGTCTTGCGAAATGTCGCGAGAAGCAATAAAACAACAAACAGAAAGAAAGAAAAAAACAAGACTGCATTCGTGAACGGATGCTTTGCCTCATCACCATACAACAACACTATATAGTACAAAAAGTGTAGTTCTTTTCTAGCACGATTTAAACAACAACAACAACGGTTATTGTCATGATGGTCATGTCGGCATAATTGTACCTGTTGCCGTTGCATATTTTTTATTTCTTGGTGTATTATTTTCATACTTTGCCACAATTGGGGTGGCCCCAATTGACCACATTTTTTTAGGATATAACTTGAAGATAATAAGACGGCCCTTGACTTTGAAGGTCAAATTACTGCAATTATCTTTTTGCTGTAAGTGGCTATAACTTTGTAATGAATGCATGGATTAACTTCATATGTAGACACAACATTTTTTTGGATACAACTTTTTATGCCCCCACAAAGTGGGAGCATATAGCGTTGCACTTGTCCGTCCGTCCGTACTTCCGTCTGTCCATCCGTTCCTACGTCTGTCCGTACGTCCCAAAATCTTGTGAACGCAATTCCTCTTAAACCGGATGGCAGATTTTGCTTAAACTTCCAGGAATGAACAACCTTAATGTGTAGATAGAAGTAAGGAACGAATTTTCGCTTCGACCAAATTTAACAGAATTATGGCCCTTTGTTGATTTTTTCACTATATACTATGTAGAAATTTTGTGAACGCAACTCCTCTTAAACCGGATGGCAGATTTTGCTTAAACTTTTTAAGATTTTTTCACTATATACCATATATATGTTGTCAGTGGGGGCATCCGTGTCCTTTGAACACAGTTCTATTTTATATCAAACTAAGAAATGAGTTTGTTTCATTTTTTACCATGATCTTAAAGGTTAAATTATTGAATTTTTAGTGATTCTGATATAATTTACTGTAATTTCTAATTTATTAATGAATTATGTTCATTCTTAAATGTTTTTATTTGGGACAAAACCATCTGAATTGATGAACCGACCTTAACCTTGAACTTTAAATTACCATAACCGTTAGGGTCAAATTGTTGAATTTTGCTTAAATTCTCATAATGTTTGTCTTTAATGTCTTTACGGATTTTACTTAGGCAAAGTAAGACATGCAACCAGACACACCCTGTGCACAGATGAAAATGTAAAACTGAACAATGAACATCATGAAAATGATTTATACTAGAACAACAAGTGTGACTACTCCTACCTATCAAAATAAAAAAAAAATTAAAAAAACTAAAATTCAAAATTTTCTTTTGAAATATTTGTTTAAACCTTAAATTTGCTTGCTTTTAGAAGAAAGTATCAAAAAACAAGCGTTGCCCCCGCTCGTCGGTAGCGCTAGTTGTTTCTATGTAATTAAACTTTGAAACAATGCAATAGTGATTTGATTTTGGGGGTCAATGTCATATGTCAAATGAAGACAATGGTATCTATTTGGTGAATCAAAGATTTTGTAGAAACGATACATGTTAGCGCTATATGCCTCACCTGAGTATGAAGACTAAAATAAGATAAAACTGATGGCGGAAGGCATTCATTATGTTGAAATTGGGGTCAACCAATATCAAAGTTCAAATCGGTATATGTATGTATTAGTAATATCAATAATGCAGTTTTATCTACAAAAGAAATCTAGCTCAACTGATATCAAAGTAAAATATGAGCCTAAGTAAGGGATTTACTATGTGAGTCAAATGCGGATGGACATTTTGTTAATATTACTTTTTTGTTTTTTTATCGTCATAGTCAATAACAGAATAATGAACATTAAAATATTCTTTAAACATTTAATGTGTTTTCTTTTAAGATACAACGGATATTATGAAGCAAGGACCTAAACTGGACTGTTCAAAAGGTGGTTCATCTATCAAAAGCTTTCAAACTGGTATGCTTCAAGTAGAAGAAGCTATAGAAAACTTCATGATACAAGTTTTTGGTGAAGAAGTGTTTGAAACGTTCAAGGCGTTAGAATCATCTGAGTATTTTGACATGAAAGATTATGTTGGATCTAAACTAAGAAAATTTTCCAAAGATAATGTAAATGTGCGTCTCAAAATACCCGTGAGTCTCCTAGACATGTACAAAAATATTAACAAAACAAACTTTGCAGATGATTTATGGAAATTTCGAGATTTGAGAAAGCGTACTGACAAATTGGAAATACCTACGAACAAGTTTATGGGCTTTGTTGAAAAGGCAAAGAAAGACGTTTTGTCACATATAGAAGCAGAACTTAAACCTGAAAAACTGAACAAAATTTTGATGTTCGGACAGCTAGCAGAAACAGCGTTTATACAGGAAGAGGTTAAACTCTTGCATCAAAATGTAAATGTTATAAGTAAGGCGGACATTATATCAGGCGCTGTAATCGTTGGTAAAAGGAACACGCCTGGACAAATAATAAAATTGGTAAGATATTTTAGTTTTCATATATTACATGGAGAAAAAGTGCTTAAGTTTTAGGTTCGAAAGTGAAAAGACTAAACATAGAATAGAAAAAGACACTTAGTCCAAGGTAATCGTCACAAATACTCCAGAAACATAATGTTATGACTATGAAATAATTGATGCCGGGAAATAATTCAACATTTAATTTATCGTGGGTTCTCTCTTTAAAAATGTTCCTTTCTAATAATTTCAGGCTCCAAGAACAATTATGGTGGCATCCCTTGACCTTGGTACAGCGTATTCAGGTTGGGCCTCTTCATTTTTCACCGATTTCAAATCAGATCGAACAAAAATATCTGCACGATACTGGAATTCAGGTTCAATACAGACTCCAAAAACCCCTACATGCTTACTGGTAAAACCCGACGGCAAAACGATAGAATCCTTTGGCTATGAAGCTGAAAACAGATACAGGGAATTAATAGAAGATAATATGCACGCTTCCTACTATTTTTTTCGTCGATTCAAAATGGTGTTAAACAGAAAACTCGGCGAGGTATATAAAACTATTAGCTCCGTCAAATGGCTGTACCTTACATGTTACATGTACACATTTTTATGTTGATTAATTTCATGCTTTGTACTTTAGTTCTTAAAATTGTTCATTTAGTCTTAAAGATAAAAAGTTTTAAGGGAAAATTTTCTATTTTTAATCGATACAGAAAATCAACAGAAACCTTATGTTGGAAGATGAAATGGGCAGATCACTGCTTGCTATTGATGTTTTTTCGATGAGTATTCGATTCCTGAAAGACGATGTGCTTGAAAACTGCAACAAACGAATTTCTGGTGCGGAAATAGTGGCACAGAACGTTCAATGGGTTTTGACAGTACCTGCAATATGGAATGATGGCGCAAAACAATTCATGCGGGAATCGGCTTTAAAGGTAAGAACATGTTCATTGAGAATTTTACAGGTGATTTCAAAAAAAAAATAAAAAAATAAATCCAAACTTGTTCTTATTAATATTTCGTATATACACTGTTTTTAAATATTTTGAATATTTGAATAAATACATTTCATCAATTCTGGGAAAGGAATTTTATGACTTTTCCCTTTCTTATATTTTCATTTATGGACGGTTATGACCTTATAAAGTAATAAATATTTTTGCCATAAGGATATTTATACAATATGTAACAAGAAAAAACTGACTAATTTATGATTAAAGAGCCATTTACAATTTTAGTTAATATATATATAATTAACTTTGGTTATACTCTGTTATATTAAATTTATTACCCTTATTTAAAATTCGAAATTCGACGCTTATAAGTAGCTAAGTCAAACTGCCAAGCTTTGCAAGTGTGTTTGTCTATATATAACGAGTTATTTAACTTGAATAACAAGACGAAACGCTTTGCATATGAAAAAGTTGTACTTTATCATTGATTCACATGGAGAAGTTGACATTTAATTGTGAACAAAGTTATTAAACACTGTGATAAACTCCCCACCACAGTAAAACTGTAATACTATTGAAAAGCAGTGTTTAACCAAAACATATTACTATGAAAGCAAAGATCAATAAACATGATGGCATTCATAATAAATAAAGACATACTAAACACAACCCAGGAACATAGGACCCGCGGCAAGGAGCCAAGGAGCACAAAAAAATAATCAGTTGAGGGAACAAGAGCAAAGCTCGGACTGGTGATCATTGAAACCGACAAGGATATTAAGGAAGACAATTGTATGGGGACAGTACACATCTCTACTCTCTGTGCTGGATAATAAAATAAAACCAACAAGAAAAGGGGGAAACTCTCAGCAAACATGCCTATCAGATTAATCTACACTTGATTGTTAACAAATAATTTAAGTTTGAAATGAATACATACCTTACAGAGATATTTTAAATCAAACAAGAGAAATGATTATTGAAAAAGGGCTATCAAAATTACCGACCAACCTACATATGCAATTTTAATTTGACAATGAACAAATATTCAAAGTTTAAAGTAAATATTTTTTTTAGAAATGTACCTCAACCAAAGAAAAGTTAATCAAGAAATCAAAAGGCAAAAGGGTGCATAACTCTGACAAATAAATTAAAACTTACCTACTCTTTAGAAATGCATTCCTATTTAAAAACTGGAAAAGTATTTCAAGTTTGAAGTAATTAACTTGGACAGTTTTTGAGGTATTGACATAAGAAATAAAAAGAGGCATAACTTTGCAAAAATGATTTTTAGGATTATCTGGTCTTCTGAAATAGTGCCATGTTTTGATAGTAAACATGGACATCAAGCTTTGATAGTTACTGAGAAAATAGATCTTAATAAAAAGGTTAACCATGGCTATCAATCTTAGTGGAATAAAAGGGTCATGATGGCCCTTTTATCACCCACCTGACTGAAATATACACTGGCTGCTATTAAAAGTCAATGGTTGCCATGAAAAGTAAATGGTTACTATGGATGTCACTGTTCGCTAAGAAAAGTCACTGTTCGCTATGAAAAGTAAATGGTTATTGTAAAGGATTTCGGATAACAACTAGACTTTTCGAGTATGCGCTTCTATATATATATCTTTTATTTTCACACATCAGCATAAAACAAAGCGATTCTTTGAAACAAATGATAAAGTAATTAACTAATACATTCATTTCTGATATAAACTTAACAAATAAATAATAGAATAGAATAATTAAATAATTATTTCCTATGACGAAGAATCTTAATAAACAGAAGTACAGTAAAAATCCATAAAATAAATAATCGTAACAATAGAATAAAATTAATAAATACTTCATTAGAAAATTCTTTTTATCCGTTAACAAATAAATAAATCAAAATAATTTATGCAGCTATCATACCGACTATAATGTCTTTCACATCGAAACCTTTAAAATACAGTTTCAGCTTTAACGTTTAACGCCGCTACATATAACGGAAGTTACCTTTTAAATTCATTACAAACAATTACGTCAAAATGACGCGCAAAACTGTTCACCGCGTAACGTAAATAATTTGGCGCCAAACAACGTTTAACGTAAGAAATATATTTTAATTAGAATCGGTAATAAACGATTCTTACAGTTATTATTGAAAGTAATTGCATTGCTATTGAAAACACTCGTTGCTATGGAACTAAGGAAAGTCAGTGATTGCTATCGAAGTCACTGGTTTCTATAGAAAG